>NW_015114474.1:110968-115715 GCF_001443285.1 Poecilia latipinna | reverse complement strand
TTTTTTCAATAATCCTCAAGGTGCTACAGAACTTTCAATAACACCAAATGACTTTTGGGTAACACTTTATTTGAAGGGGGTTGAATAAGACTAACATGACATTTTCATTAACATGACATAACACCTGTCATGAACATGAATAAGCCTTCATGAATATTTATGACTGTGTCATAAAGTGTCATAATTTACCGAATGATGCTTTATGACAACAGTCATAAATATTCATGAAGGCTTATTCATGTTCATGACATGTGTTATGTCATGTTTATGAAGGTGTCATGACAGTCTTATTCACCCCCCTTCAAATAAAGTGTTACCAAGAAAACAAAGACCAGCTGTGTATGAAAATGTGATACAATGAAGCTGTGGGGAAGAGTGATGGAAGCCAGTGATTTCCGTTCACCTCATGTTAGCTTAAAACCATCTTTCAGTTCTCCTTTTAAGAAAACACCTTTCAGTTTTCCTGGAAAGAACAGAGAAGGCCAGAGAGAGCTGCACTGTACCGACAGGGTGCTAAGAGAGGAGATGTTGTTCTGGAGTGGCAGAGAAATATGTCAGACTGGTACAGGACATGTATGAGACATGCTGTGAGACAACACTAAAGTGTGGTGAAGGAGTTCCATGTGATGGTGGGAGTGCGTCAAGGATCGGCTCTAAACCCCTTCTTGTTTGCGTTGACCTTATCCGTCAGCCTGTCCATCAGACAGGAGGCTCCATGGACTACAAAGGTCATGTTACAAAGCGTTGAGTTGCAGGTGACATTGTGATCTGAAGTGAGAGCAGGGAGCAGGTAGAGGACAAGTGGAAGAGGTGGAGGTGTGGAGTGGAAACGAGAAGGAGGAAGATTAGTTACAGCAAGATAGAATTAATGTGTAAACGAGAGGAGAACAGGTGGAACAGTGTTGTTACAGGTAGAAGAGGTAAAGAAGGTAGAGGACTAAGTATTTAGGGTCAAAGGTTCAGAACAACAAACCCTGTGGAAAACAGGTGAAGAAGTGAGTTCAAGCAGTTTGGAACGGGTGGAGAAAAGCATCAGGTGTGATAAAATGGTCTGAGTGAGAATGGAAGGAAAGGTGGAGAAGACAGTAATGAGACCAGCAGTTGTTTGGTTTAGAGACGGAGACAACAAGGAAAGAACAGGAGACAGAACTGGAGGTGAAGACTTGCAAGAAACGTTTGACCTCTGTGATTGCCAACAAAGGTTATGTTACAAAGCACTGAATTGAATTTTTATTATTGAACATATTAGGGCTGCACTGATTACAATTTTCTGGTTGATCGCCAATTACCACTTTTTAAAAAGTCCGACCTCCTGATTATGATTTTGGCCAATGCCAATTTTTTTTTGTGTGAAATTTCGCTAAACATAACAAGAAAGTTCCTGAGTTGGCAACAGTGAAGCAACTATTGTTAACTGCAAATGTGCAGACATGACTTGCATCTCTCACTGCAGAGCAGAAGAACATGATTGATTTTTAGACCTTTGTTGAGGTAGATGAGATTGGTGGATAAAATTGGCTTCATATATAATTATCGACCGAGCATCGATCTCACATAATTAAGGAAATCAGATGGCCAATAAATTGGTGCATCACTACATAAAATACTTATTTTCCACCATAACTTACAAATAAATTATTTAAACATCCTCCAATGTGATTGTAGGATAAACTTTAAATAGCTTCTTTTGAGATCTGATTCACTCAGTTTACCGTATTGGTAACACTTTATTTGAAGGGGGTTGAATAAGACTGTCATGACACTGTCATAAACATGACATAACACTTGTCATGAACATGAATAAGTCTTCATGAATATTTATGACTGTTGTCATAAAGCGCCATTCGGTAAATTATGACACTTTTAATACAAAGTTGACATTATTCAAAATGTCTTTATGACAACTTGACATTAACCAAGAAATCATTACTGTTTAAACTTTACCTTTAATAACATAAAGTTACCTCATTTTTAAAGTGCAATCAATAATACTTTTATAACAAATTTATATCAGTAATGATTTCTTGGTTAATGTCAAGTTGTCGTAACAAAGACATTTTGAATAATGTCAACTTTGTATTAAAAGTGTCATAATTTACCGAATGACGCTTTATGACAACAGTCATAAATATTCATGAAGGCTTATTCATGTTCATGACAGGTGTTTATGACAGTGTCATGTCAGTCTTATTCAACCCCCTTCAAATAAAGTGTTACCACCGTATTTTCCGCACTACAAGGCGCACCGGATTATAAGGCGCACCGTCAATGAATGGCCTATTTTAAAACTTTTTTCAGATATAAGGCGCACCGCATTATAAGGCGCATAGAATAGACGCTACAGTAGAGGCTGGAGTTACGTTATGCATCCACTAGATAAAGCTGCACTAAAGGGAATGTCAACAAAACAGTCCAACTCCGGTCGGAGAGGAGACCGCGACAGGGCCTGGGCGTGGTCGGACGATGGTCACCCTTCTCTGTTCGCGCACAGCATATTCGTGGAGAACGTGGTGCTAAATGACCTGCAGACGACCTGATTATAGACGGTCGGTAGGTAGATAGGTCAGTCAAACTTTATTAATAGATTGCAAACCAGTGTTCTGACAACTATCCCAGCATGCACCACGCGCTTCTTCTTCTACGGGAGAAAATGAAGTCAGCGGCTGCTTACCGTGGTTGCTAGACCTGTTGTGGCTCAATATTGGTCCATATATAAGGCGCACCGGATTATAAGGCGCACTGTCGGCTTTTGAGGAAATTGAAGGTTTTTAGGTGCGCCTTATAGTGCGGAAAATACGGTAATTGTGCAATTATGATCTGTGATCTGTATTATCTGGTAAAACAGTGTGTTGTAAGCTCATCATGGAATTTATTAAATTGTGTGAGTGAACAAACTGAAACTTTGCTGAATTTTTTTTTTCATTTTGTCTCTCGAAGTTGAAGTGATTAAAATTAGCAATTATAAAAATTACAGACCTCTCGTCCTTCCAAGTTTTAAGGAGAACTTGCATAATCAGTGGCTGACTAAATACTTGTTTCCCCCTCTTGCATCAGACCACAGCAGTTCAGTCCAACCAAGCTGAAACACTGCAGGTTTCTTTCTTTAATTTTTAATGAGGAACATTAGAACAGGAAGCTACTTGATATGAATTTTCCCACTTCTGTACACCATCTGTACATCAATAAAAAAAGTGTAGATGGTGTGAGCAATAGGAGATGGCATACTACCTTCATTAGATGAGTCATAATCTTGACTATTTCTTCCATGGAAGGCCGCTGAGAGGGGTCTTTAGACCAGCAGCGTGTCATCAGGCTCTCAATGGGTTTAGGCAAATTCTTGATGAGTGGTGGTCTTGTACCTAAATGCAAAAATATTAGGTTAAAAAAAAAAAATCTTGAAAGATAGAAAATTATTTACATCCTTAAACTTCAGAATGAATTAATAAAGATCCACAGATACAAATTCAGTAATAAAAAAATATTGGAGATATTCTCAAAGTTCTATTGTGTATGCAAAAATAATGTGCAGTGCAACATTTTACAAACACTTTGGCCTATACAAAAATAAACAAAGCATAACGGTGTGTGGTAATCCAAACAAACTTTTAATCTGGCATGAAAATGTGCAGCAGCAACGTAAACTTTTTTTAAATAAATTTTACTTCCTAATTTAACACCTTAAGCTCCAGGCTGTGTCTTTTTAAAACCTCTTGCTCTTTCTGAAGCTCCGCTTTCAGGAAGCCAGCACAATATGGCTCCTCTATTAACCCTTTAACAATGTTGTTGACCAGCGATGCACTGAGAAGGAGCTTCTAAACTGAGTTCAACATTTTTGTAACAACTGAAGTTAACGTTTTACACAATACAATTATTTTATGATTTATAAAATGTGAAAAACACACAATTTGCTTTTCATTTTATTTTCTGTATAGTAATAAAATAAATAAATTTAAAAGGTGTTCTGAAAGGCACCTTTTAAATAAAATCTATTATTATTAGTTGTAATTGAAAACAGACTTAAGCAGAGATCGTTGTCATGGTTACTCAAACCAGTAGTGGAAAATTTCTGTGTATTTACCAAATTGCATATGCATTTAGGTGTGGAGAAATGACATGCACAGCTGCGCCCAATTCACAACAAATCTGGATTCATGAAGGCAACGTGTATGTAGGCTTGTCACGATAACAAATTTTGCTGGGCGATTAATTGTCTTAAATATTATTGCGATAAACGATAATATTGTTCGAAATCCATTTTAAACTGATGTAATGGTAATGACATACATAGACATAATATAAGAGTAGACCCCGCATTGGCTGCTCCAGCGCAGGAAATACGGCGGCCATCTTGGAGCGATCGTCCCTCCTACTTTGCTCAACCAAAACAGCAGAAGATGCCTCAGCACTGAGGGATATTGTTGTTCGGATCGACAGACTATTGATGCGAGGGCTCCACAAACAAAATTTCACAAGTAAGATGGACATATTATTGTGTCTATTTTGTGATTAGAATATTACTTTACTGTATTTATGTCCACCGGCGAGATACCAGCTAACATTAGCTACAGTGCTTGGTGTAATACTGCTGTTCAGCCCCGTTATGAAGGCTAACTGAGATTCCGTATATATATATAAAAAAAAATTATTCTCTAACATTGACTTAGATTATCTGACACAAGACCCTACATTAGAAATGAAACAATGTAACATATATTATAAAGCTTATAATATGTTTAATAACATTGAC
>NW_015114474.1:103951-107320 GCF_001443285.1 Poecilia latipinna | reverse complement strand
ATTAAAAACATACCTAGAAAATACAATTGTTTATAAATGTAGCTTTGACAGATCTTTGAATATGGTTTCCAATAACAAAAAAGCATGTTATGATCGATTAAATGCGCTGATACATCATTGTGCCTGCTAAACACATAACGCTGAGTGGAGTGGTGGACCACTCCAAGATGACCGCCCTAAATCTCGTCAGCCTCAATTGGCGAGAGTGGTCCATGAGACGTCTATTCGTATATTATGTCTATGATGACATAATAGTGCAAGCACATCCTGCCAAAAATAAAAATAAAATGGACTCTCAGTCTCCATTTACAAAAAACGCACTTGAATAAAAACTAAACACAAAATAAAACCAAAGTGGAAATAAAAACTACATTCAACCAAAAGAGTACAGATTGTAAAGTCTGTATTCTGTATTCTAAAAACTATGTTGCCCTTCGATTATAATTAGATTTAGATAGAGAAGATGAGCATATCCGACTACTTGATGCAATAGTTCACTTCTCTCTTAAGCCCAGTTCACACGACACGATTTTTTGCCCCAATTTTCCTGTCATGTATGTAATCAAATGTATGTAATATGTACATACATTTGTATGTATGTACAAATGTATGTACATACATACAAGGTAATCTGTACATACATTTGTATATACAGATTACATACAAATCTGTACATGCAGCGTTCTAAGATTGAAGCTTGCGATAATCATAACCGATCATCCTGTATTGTGTGTTACGACTGATTGGGTCCAGTCAGTAGAGCCTCATGGCCGCTCCCATCTGAATCAGGCATATTCAACAGCCTGTTGAATGTGACAGGTAGCCAATCAGAAAGCGCGGATTCCCCTCTGTGCTTTCTGAGGGGAAAGCACAGAGGGGAATCCCAAACAGCTGAAGTCCAGCAGACATATGGCAACAACATTAACATTCAACATTCAACATTTCGTGATGGGAATATCCACAGAAATGACAAGGAGAGGAGTTGGAGCAAAATTGCTACTGCAGTTGATAAATCCGGTAACTTTTCAGCTGTTCATCGTTAACGTGACATAAATGGGTTATAATGATGAGGCTATTCATTCTGCCGCGTTTGTTTACTTTAAATTCACGTCTGATATAGTGGGTTTTTACGGGATTTTCTGTCTGAAATCTGAATGTCACTGAGAGAAATCGGTTCATGTGTGGTCTGTAGCTCTTGCTGTGTGGCTGGATACCACACATGGAACAATTAAACCCGATCAAACCCATATACTTATGATTTTTTTGTCAGCTAGTGTGTCTCAGGTTTTGAAAATGGGCAGATGATCAGCCGACAATTCTAAAATCGTGTAGTGTGAGCTGACATTACACGAAGGAAATGAGGAAGGGAGGGGTCAGTGGAGAGCACTGGAGTTGAGCTTCATTCATTCTCTGTCATCAATAGAATGAGAAAAACGCAGGAAGAAACGATAAAGCCAATAAATTAAAATGAGGACAATAATTTTTATTTATCGTGCAATTAATTGATTTATTGTTTATCGTGACAGGCCTACGTGTATGCCTACACACCATTTTATACATCAACATTTTTTTCTGTTCTGTAAGTTTCAGAATTTCTCCCAACAGCAAACTTTCAAACGCTGCACACTCTTTTATACATGTTTCCTTTAGTCATTGTGTGCAGGACAATAAACTGCAGGTGGTGCTGCATGTGTCAGTGGATGGGAGCCTTAAGGCACATGCACGTCTGAGGCCTCTCAGTGGCCGACAGCTGGACTGTGGCCTCTGGATCCCACACACAGACACACGACATTTAAAAACACAGTGTGACTCACCGTTGTGAACAGCCCACATAATGCGAAAAGCTGGTCCACCAATTTCATCAAAGGGCTTCCTGCGAGTGATCACTTCCCAGAGAATGATGCCCCAGCTGAAAACATCACACTTCTCGCTATAATTGCTGCCTGCAAATACAGAGGGAGCCACAAAAACACTGAGCACATTTTCAGACAGAGAAAACTCAAACTCTCATACTGATGACTTATAAAATCAATTCTCTGTGGCAAATTTAAGATGAGAGAGAAAGATGTGCCCGAGAAAACAGAGCAGCAGAAGAGCAGTTTTTATTTCCTCGTTGCTTTCAGAAGGGAGAAGGATGAAAATATGCAAGCAATTTTTACTGATGAACAGCTCCTCTGTTGCTTAATTACAAGGCCTCTGTTGAAGAATAAATGTGCACATCACACACCTATTTTAAACTTGCTGTGCTGGTGTGTTTTGATTGCTCTTTACACCGATGCAAATTAGTTGTGAAGAGTTCATGGAGAGGCCAGTAGAAAGTTGTTTAATTGCATTTGAGTCGTGTATCTCGCCTCCAAAAACAAGGTAATGACTAGATGTTATTTCAGCTTTTCTCCTGACCCTCTCGCCAAGAACACGTCTCATCATTTAGTGATACATTAGGCTGCTGGCTGAATGAGAACACAAATTCTACACTGTAGTGTCCCCAGGGAAATAAAGGCACAAGTATCAAACCATCCATCTTTTTGCCTTCCTCTGGTGACTACCATCAATAAAGCAGAGTGTACAACGGCTGAGGATGAATCAACGATTAATGTATCCATGCTGGCAGCACCAAGATGCAATTAAGTGAAAAGTGCCTGTGCAAAGTGAACTGCAAGAAGGAAAACAAAGAAATGCTTGAACAGGTTTGTGGCAATTCAGAGAGAATGTCCAGAAATAAATAAAAAGAAACGTATCAGGACGCATTCTGTTCCAATAAAACCAGGAGGGTAGCAGGAATGCCACTTCTACTTGCCTTCAAATACCTCTGGGGCCATCCATGCTGCACTTCCTTTGTTGTTGGTCATGTGGGTCTGGATGTCACAGGCTGTTCCAAAGTCACAGATCTTCAGCACTGTGCCACCTGCCACTAGAAGCAGACTGGAACAAACAATTGAGCAAATAAAAGCAATTAGAAAAAAAGAACTACAGGGATGTGTTGAAATGACTGCACTAATAAGATCTCTCACAGACAGAGGTTTCTTGCAAGAACTGTTTTTTCTACCTTTTGTAAAAATAATACCAGTTTGGCTAATTCTACAAACAAAAGTAAGTAACACCATCAATTAGCCACATTTTTATTGCAACAAGTGGTACCCACAAACTCATTAAGTGTATGCATATAACATATCCCCTTAGGTTAGATGCATTCATCTAACCTAGCAGTTCTCGATGTGGGTGGTACCGCCCCCCAGGGGGCGTTCAGAGGATGGCAGGGGGCGCTGACAGAAATTTTTACAAAAGGGGGGCGCTGGGATTCCTTTGGGGGCGTTTGGTCAAAGGTAAACGTTACACCTTAAATGCACAACAATACCAGTTTAGACTTTG
>NW_015114474.1:90689-98123 GCF_001443285.1 Poecilia latipinna | reverse complement strand
GTGGTGAGGGACCTGGATGAAGGCTAGGGGGACGCTGGCCCAAAAAAGGTTGAGAAACACTGATCTAACCTAAGGAGAGAAACATGTTTCTCCCCTTAGATTAATGGGGAGAAGCATGTGTTGTATGTATTCACATCTCCTTCTGCGCCAGCCGATGTGTGATGACTTCTATTCATCCCAACAGCTTCAAAACAGAAACACTGACCAAATGCTGATCTTCTTAGCTGGAATTAGTTGGATATTTTAGGATTGTTTATGATTAACATTTTCTATTTATGGAACTGGGTACTGACCCAAACAAGCACAAATTCAGGACTATTGAATTCCTTTTCAAGAACGTGCAGCATTTCCATTCATCACTAACACAACCAGTCAATCCAGAAAAAAAAAGTTTTCTCTTACTCATGTTTTATTGATAAGTGATACAACTATTAAATCTTTTTTTTAAAATTGGAGTCAAGTGCATTTTTAAAAGCATACTATTTTTAAATTGGTTATTCTAAAAATTGATTTAACTGAGTGCGAGATTAAGATATTATTTTATTGACATTTTTTACATACAAAAAGAAACGTGTTACCATGTAGTAAAAGAGCTACAATAGACAGAATGATTATTAGGTCATTGGGATTCTTTCCTTAAATCAACTTTATCTTTATATATGCTCTAAAGAGTCCATTTTTATATTTCTTAAAGAAAATATTTTGCTAAACTTTCATTTTTTGAACAAGTAAATTCTGATTGAGCAGTTTTATTACAATTATTATTGTCCGTTTTATGTTTCAGTGAATATGTTGAACAAATTGTTCAGACAACTAACGTCTAAATATATAATTTGGTTTCTTTGCACTACTTTCATTTTGCCAGTAAGTTTACTGGTGGACATCCTGAGGAGCAGCCATAGCTAAAGTCCAGGGGCCTCATGCATAAGGCGTGCATGCACACAAAAAATGTGCGTTCCCATATTTTACGCAAAAATTGGCATGTATAAAAATTTTTACTTTGCGTCAAGGTTTGTGTAAATATACGCACCCTTTGTCGCTGGCGTGAAAATGTGCGGCAGCCACACAAACTTTTCTGTGGACACTATCAAACTACAAAGCGTCAAAATTCACCTAAATACACTAAAATCTGATTACATTCAGTGTTATTTAGACTAAGAAGCGCCAAACAAATGTTTTTTATGATTTTAAAATTTTATTGCTTAAACCTTAACGATGAAACTGAATCGCATTTATCCTCAGACAATAAGCTAAAATGCACACAAAATAAAAAAAATAAAAATAAAAGTATGTGAAAACCTCGCTCGAATGTAAGTAGTACTTTTTCTCAGTTTTTGTCTCATAAAGATGTAACGCATTGGTAATTTCATTCTCACTAAAAAAAACAAAAAAAAACAGATTAACTCAAACCTGCTAATTAAAAATAATAAACAGGTTTGATTATTTTTAAGGTGACCAAGATGTGTATACAATCACACGTATATAAGTAGCTGCGCAAAGGTGAGCCGCGTAATTGTGGAGCTTTGGCTCTGATGGAGAACATCGCCAATGGAAGTATTCAGAGGGAGCGTTTGTTCAGAGATCATATTGATCTGCTGTGAAATGTTGATGGTGGTTCATTAGCGTTTAGATTAAGCCAGACTGATTATCCTGGATCTCTGAGCAAAACTTAAAGAAGGAGCGGTACCGGTACCAGTCCAGCTGCAGCCATCCTTCAGTCGAGCCGCCCGCTTTGTGAATGCACCTTATGGACATAAAGCATCTTTATTCTGTAAATGTACAACTTCACATGATTCTACTATTTAGAATAAACGTCCACTTTCCCCACTCAAAGGACCCTCTTACTCCCTGTCTGTCTTTAAATCCTGGCTGAACGCGCCACTGTTCAGACAGGCATTTGCATGATCTCTTTATTTTTTATTTTGGATTTTTTTTTTCTTTAAAATGTATTTTTATTTTTGTGAGGTGGCATTATGTGCCCTCAAAGTACCTTTTAAATAAAATATAGAATAATTATTATTGCAAATACTTATACTGCTTCAAACAAGGACGTTGCCATGGTTATTGCTTCACATGATGGCAGACTTCCGGGTATTTATACAAATTTACATAAGTATTTGTTGTGGGTGGCAACAAGCGGACCAGCATCTGCGCTCCATTTTCCGCAAATTAGGATTTATAAAGGAAAGGTGCACGGCCACGTGCGTGCGCACAGCTTTATGCATCCAATTTTTTTGTATGCCCGCGCTTTTCTAAATTTTTCCGTACACCAAGTTTTAGTATCAAAACTGTGCAGTCTTTTATGCATGAGGCCCCAGATGTGCTGAGCAATGCTACAGCAAGTCTGTTCTTCCTGAGACTGTCAGACCTTTAAATACACACATAGTTGTGCATTTTAAATGAATACATTTTTAGCAATGTCTATTTTTCCCAAACAAGTGGAAAAGACAAAAGAAATAAAAGACATTGTGAATTATTTTTTTGGCCTGAAAACAAACTCAAATTGCACTGAAAATTCAGTGCAATTTCAAATTCACTGAAAAATAGGGGAAAAGTCTTGTTCCCCTAAAAGGAACTTAAGAAATTTGAAAACCACAGTTTAAAAGGAATTTGTTGCTGAATAAAGTCAGGTTATCTTGAATTAACATGTTTCAAGCGCGTTAAGCACTTTAGATCTCAAAGATGTGATTCAATAACGAATGACTTGCTGTTAAACAGCTTATATGTAGAAAAGCAGTGAATAATGAACAGCACAATTTTTTAGAACTTTTACTTCTGCTTCCTTGGGACTTTTTGAGATTGTCTTTATGTTCGTATCATGCTTACCTACTCGACACAACTGAGGGACAACTTTCAAACCTCTGACCTCGCAAACTCTATTCAGCAACTTGACATTTTCTAAGCAGCCCCATCTCTGAACTAAAATAAATCACTTCTGCATTACATTACACATTCTTAGTGTTTTTTTTATTAATCAATCAATCAATCAATCAAATTTTATTTGTATAGCACATTTCAGCAGCAAGGCAATTCAAAGTGCTTTGCATCATTAAAAACAAAAACACAGAGTCATGTGACATTGAATAAACAATCAAAAAATTAATAAAAATAAATAAATGAAATAAAAATAAAAAAAACATTAAAACCTGCACCGCTTTTCTAACCCTTTAGAACTTTAGTTAAAACGCCGTTTAACTGGGACTCTAACCCTACTTCAGCCATAGGCAACTCTAAACAGGTGGGTTTTAAGTCGAGATTTAAAAGCACTCATTCAGCTGTTTTACAGTTTTCTGGAAATTTGTTCCAAATTTGTGGTGCATAGAAGCTGAATGCTGCTTCTCCTCGTTTGGTTCTGGTTCTGGGGATGCAGAGCAGAACCAGAACCAGAAGATCTGAGGGGTCTAGATGGTTGGTACAACAACAGATCTTTAATGTATTGTGGTGCTAAACCGTTTAGTGATTTATAAACTAACAAGAGTATTTTAAAGTCTATTGTCTGAGCTACAGGGAGCCAGTGTAGTGACTTTAAAACTGGTGTTATGTGCTTTTATGACATTCCTATTTTGATGCAGGAGGTGTAGAGGTTTATGACCTGGAAAGTAAACAGTTTTTGCCTCGCTGCGTTTGTGAGCTAGCAAGATCAGAGAGTGAAGTCAAGGCACTTCAGTGATAGTGACACAAGAGACAGCAGTGTATGTATAGTGAGGAGAAGGAGCATACTTGGGTGGTTTGAGGTCCCTGTGAATGAGAGCCTTTGGTTTCATGCCATGGAGATAGGCCACGCCCTGGGAACACTGATAACACCAGCTCATGGCATGGGAAGCAGTGTAATAAGGGAGGGGTTCAGCACCATGCAGCACTGTGAACAAGAGAACACAGTCACAAACACCACCATGAACAAAAAACTTAAAAAAAAAAAAAAAAAAAAAAAACAGACAGCAAACTGGGTCCTGCAGGCACACATTGCTGTGCCACACATCTACTCAACTGTCTCTTGGCTATAGCTGCTTCAACAATTAGACAAGATAAAACTGAGACCTTACAGTTATAAACATCATTCACATGAGATCCCAAAAACATTAAGATATGGTTTCAAAAATATTACGCTTGGACTAAAGGAGTGTAAAGAATGGAAACCACAAAGAAGCTATCACTAGTCTGTGCTAAATACTGTCAGCTCTACATACCTTAACCATTTATATTCAAATCATAATTATTTTGCAAATAAGAAGTCCACAAGTTAATGGGCAAATAACATTTCATTCAGTGTGACTTGAGTCACAATTCTCTAAATGTTGGGGAATAATTTTTATATGCTTAAGAAAAAGCCTCAGGAGACAACAGTCCAACGCTCTGCTCCAGAATCCAACTATGCTGCAGTGCAACAGGATTAAGCTACAGAAAAAATGCTGAATTTAAGCAAGTCAACTTCAGTTAGGCAGACCTTCACATAAAGATAACATTCATTCTTAATCAGAAAAAAACCACATACACGCAAAATAAAACATAAGGACATCTTGTTCTTGGTGTGCAAGTCTAAATCTTCAGTGAGAAAAATAAGGTAAAAGGCTTCAAGTTTATTTTTCTCATTTATATCTTCCCAAGCCTTCAAATCTCCATTTGGATAAATACAACAGTCACAACCACTACAAACACTGAAAGTCACTGTGCAATGACGAATTGTCAATAAAATCCAACAAGCTTCCCATCAATCATGCAACAGTAAAAAGGTCAACTGAAACAGGGTTGTTCCTCATCTCAATGCTGTGGTCTTTAAAGAGTGTAACAGCAGCATCTGGACTCACCATTGTATAACGATCCACCTTCAGCATATTCCATCACCAGGCAGACCTAAAGGAGGAAAGGAGCAGAGAAACCCTCTTCAAGGAACCAAGTCAGAAAATTCATGGCATGTACTCACTCTTAAGTTAACTTACCGGACTTTTACAAGAGCCATACAACTTCACAATATTGGGGTGGTTGACACGTGAAAGCTGCCTGAGCTGGTGATAAAGATAAAACATTATACAGCATTCTGTCTGCACAGCTCAGCAAGAACATTTTAACTGTTTACAGACCAAAACACATATTGTCTGGTTAAAATGGCCGCCAGAGGTGAGTGGAAAACATCAGTGTTACACGACGAATGCAAGTGGGCAACAAATACAGCCCTAAAAGATGGCAGAAGAGCTTAAACAGGTATTTATACAATTTAATCAGATTAATCACATGCTTAACTTTATAAGCTTTAAAAGTAAAAATGCAGGTTCTCAAAGAAATGCTTAAGAAAACGTTCCGTTGTCTCAAACTAAACATCTCAGTCTTCCAAGTTTTCAGGAAGGTTTAAAAAAAGTCCAGATTGTTCCTAAAGTGGACCAATGATTTTCTCAAAAATAGTTTCAGATTCATAAAAAATTTCAAATAGTTGTATAAAAAAAATAAATAAATTAAAAACAACAACTGGAACACATTATGGATAAAATATTATCGCATGTTGAAAAGATAGTTTCTGATCTTTGATGCTCTTGTTCAATTTGTGAAAAACAAAACTAATTGTTTTTAGTTTTTTGCAAAAATATTGTCTCATCTTTTTGATATAAAGCTACTATTGTATATTCTCTAATTAGCTGAAAGCATTATTACTCCCCAAGCAATAGGAAAAAAGGTAATAAAGTATTCAAATATATATGTTGTTTTAATTACAGTTACAGAATTAAATCTTCTGCAAATTTAATGTTGCTGCTGCTATTCACTGTGTATTCACTGTTTAGAAACAGACAGCAGTGAGTGTAATTCTATGACATCATTCCATGGTGAGCACACTCAGATACTAATGTATTAATACATTTGGGCATTATTTTTTCATTTTCAGAAGGATAAAAAGACTTAAAAGTGTTAAAGATTTACAAACACATTACCTGTAAAATACATAAGCAGAGTTTATAAAGAAGATCATTTTCCTACAACTGTAATTCTTGCAAAGTTATTTTAGTGGCTGTCAGGAACTAAAAAGTGGATAAAAGCACCACAAGATAAAACTCAGAGAAAATTTGAACATGAGGCATTTTCTTGACAGTAATAATGAGGCTGAGGGCACATGAGGAAAAAGCAACAGAGGTGATATAAAAGAACCTGTGATTCACTGAGAGCAAAAGTAAGAGCCGTTTCCTTATTTTTAAGCCCCAAACACACCTCTGAAACTCTAGTTTGCTGATATGGTGAAGAGGAGAAGGATGCTGCAAAAGCAACAACCTAGCTAGAGAAAGGAACTTGGACAGCAGTAGCAGTGTATGATGTAACAAAAGAAAACAAAGAGCTGACTGCAGGTTCTGTAATTTGTGGACAAAACATTTATAACATTGTTTTTTTCAGTGCTACTTGCACAAGTTTGGTTCAGGTATCAGATGGAAAGTTATTACTAAAATTAGAAAGAAATAAAATGATCCTGATTAAATGATAAGTGATACAATATAAAAAGGTATGCAGATCATCTGAGACGACAGATGATCTGTTTACCTTTGTAAAGGCCTGTCATGGTATTTTGCTGGATGATAAATTGTCCCAGAAGTTATTGCGATATACCTAATCTAATGCAATGCTAATGGTGTAATAATTCAGGAACACATTGTCAAAGATCAATAAACTTTAAATTGTAATGAACATTTAAACACTGGAACTGGAAAAGATTTTAAATATCCAAAATAAATAAACAAAACAAAAAATAAATGACATATAAAATGAAGTCTCTGTCCTTCAAAAAAAGGGCAGGTTGAGACCAAAACACCAGCGTTTTGACATCCAGTTTTTGGTAGAGAGAGAAAAAAAGGGAAAATAGATAAATCATGAAAATGGAAATTATTGAGTTTGTTTCAATTTATCATGCGATTGTTTACTGCTTATTGCGACAGGCCTTTTTTTGTATTTTCAATTAAGCCTGACAGTGCTACAAGGTGGAAATGCCTCAGCCCTAATGGTGCACTCTATCTGTACTGCCAAGCCATCTGGAAATACTGGTCAGAAACCCAAGAGGTTTCTAAGTCACATGTTGTACTGTCAAATGTCTAAAGCTGAAATACAATCCTTTTGTGTTTGAAAACATAAAAACCTGAACTACACTATTTTAGAACTACAACAATAAAAAATTTCACCAGTGGCAACTGAGTGGCTCCACTCAGTTTTGAAGTCATTTGCTGAATGTATTTCACCTTTCAAGATATTTCATTCTCATATCCTTCAAAAATTAAAGAATGTTTTACTGATGGATAAGAAATAGACACCACACCAGACCTTCAAAGTCGACCAGAGTTCAGGGACATCAGTGTTGTCAGTGGCAACCAAGTAGGGCTGTTGTAAACGAATATTTTAGTAATCGAGTAATCTATCGATTATACTTACGATTAATCGAGTAATCGGATTAAAAAAATTATAAAATGA
>NW_015114474.1:85779-86175 GCF_001443285.1 Poecilia latipinna | reverse complement strand
TCGAGGTACTCGAATCATTCGAGGAATCGTTTCAGCCCTACAACCAAGTGATACTTTGGATGCTGCTCTGATCACTACTATAACTTTCAACAATATAAAACACTATATGCATAAAATATTATGCTCATCTATGTTAAACAAAATGAAAATCAAAATTCTGAATTTCTAACTTGACAGTGCTGCTACTGCATGTAATATAGCACTAAAGACAAGAACTGTAATAAAGGTAAACAGTAGAGGTGTGCCGATCGATCAGTCACCGATCATAATCGGACCGATTTCCTGAAAAAGTACATGATCGGTGATCGGCGATCATTGGCTCTTGTTGCCGATACCGATCACCTGCTTCTCATTTCGCAGCGTGCCTGTGCAGCTGGCCTCCTTTTTCCTTCACAC
>NW_015114474.1:76757-81691 GCF_001443285.1 Poecilia latipinna | reverse complement strand
GTAAACAGTACTTTATTGTCAAGGTACGTACCTCAACAATAAATGCCTTCCTCTCTGATTCACTCTCAATTGTCTTTATTGCAACATCTTTGCCTTTCCACTTGGCTTTGCAGACAACTCCAAAAGCTCCTCTTCCCACCACCTACACAGGTAACAAATATAATAGCATTCAAGATCATAAGTAATTACCATACTGTGCAAGTTTCATACTCTATTGGTGCAACCCACCTCTTCAACTTCAATATCCTCATAGTTTATTTCTTCAAACGGATATCCAGGTGGTGTTTCCAGCATGTCAGAGGGCGGCAACGTTTGAGACATTACTAGCTATAATAAGCTAGTAACTTACTGAAAAAAGAGACATTTGTAAGATATGAAACAATAACAACTCGTAATTACCATTACTTACAAAATTCAACAGAATATATAGCTGAATTAATGTGAACACGGACAAAAAAAGTGGCAATTTTATGATTGTAAAGTTATTACCAAAGAGCATGTCTAATTCACTGAATAAATTGGTGAACAGTGTTTCTAATGTTCTGTTGCAAGTTGTCAAAACGGCATAACCACAGCCTTCTCCCAGCTGGCTACTCAGCACGGGTAACAGCAACAACCATTTAAAAACCGCCCAATTACAGACCAAGAACAACTTTGGCTTTTTTGTCGGTAAATTAGACAATGCATCTTATAATATCAAAGCAGAGCGGAACGAACTACGACTTTGCATCCGACACACTACAGAACCAAGTGAAACGGGTTATTCTAGAAAGGCCTAGAGCTTAATGCTAGCCATCTTACGTTAGCCTTGTAGCCTGATAGCTGCTGTTAGCTACGGGGACTTGAACAATCCTACCCTTCGTCGTAGATGTGTCAGTAGTGCCAAGACGTAGACATAGGGATGTTATCCACTACTCCTGTTCTGGAAGCCGAAGGATAAAGTCCATCTTTAGAAAAAGCTTCTCCCCGTCCACTGGACACCCAAACATAACTTCTTCTCAACTCGTCAAGCTGTCTTGCTCGATATTATTCTTCGCTGATACTTAGCAGCTCCATCAGGAAGTGTGTGCACACTACAATTCGGTCCCCTGAGCACTAAAAAACACGCTGACATTTTTTTATTCTCTTTCTGAAAATTACAGCACCGCCTATAATAATAATAACAATAATAATAATAATAATAATAATAATAATAATAATAATAATAATAATAATAATAATAATCCCAAGCTATTTCAAAGAAAAACATTTTTAAACAGCAGCATTATTAAACTTAGCAAACAGCTTTAGTTTTCGTAAGAAACTAAACTAATCATATTTTAAAATGGTTGTAGAAAATTACTTTTTAAATTCCTTCGGCACTATGCCTCCCAATTATCTTTACTCAGATAATATAACATTACTTAGAAGGTCAAATTCAATTCAATTGAATTTAAAAACTGCTTTATTAATCCCAAAAGGAAATTAAACGTTGTAACTTATTTTTCTTTTTTTGAGGACGCCTTTGCACAATGATCACAATAAGGTTTGATTTAACACTGTTTCTTTTGAAATCTGCAATCACCTCTTTTGTTTGTTTGCATTCAAGATAAGATTTTTGTTTCCACACCACAAAATGGTGTACCAGCTCTCGTACTGACCTTCTTGTCTACCTCTGATCCACTTGCAGTTAAATGTTTCTGTAGATGAACTCTCTGCTGGAGAATTCATCCGCAGAAAAAGATATAGTGAAAAGGAATGGTGAGAACAGTCCTCAGTGGTGCTCCTGTGGTCTTGACCACCTTCACTGTAAAATCTAATTAGTTCACCTTACTTAACAATATTATGCAAACTAATTGCCTCAAAAAATGCAGCAAAGTAAGCTTAAGATTAGTAAGTAAACCTAATTTATTTTAAATAAGCAGTACTAAATCAAGTAGTACAACTAACGGGAAAAAAAATTAAGTTCATATAACTCAAATTAAACAAACCATTTTTTTTTTTGATTGAGTCATTGGCTTTTCTCTTTTTTTCTTTAAATTAAGGTTTTATTGGCTCTTGGGCCTTTATTTAAAAGTGGTCAGACAGAAAGGAGGGAAATGACAGAGAAGAAAGACATGCGTCACCAGACCGGGACTCAAACCTGGTTAACTGCATCAAATATTTGAAAAACACAATATAGAAAATAAATATTCTGTCTGATAAAATATACAATAAAGATGAATTCACTCTCACTCTCAACCATCCCTGGCGAAGGTTGAGAGTGAGAGTGATGGTTTGCAGGTGTCACTTGTGTGTCAGATTTATAGGAATACCGAAACACAAAACAAAGGTTTCCAATTGGGACATTTGCATGTAGAAAAAAATGCAATTAACAACAACAACAACAACAACAAAAAGCATTTAGCCCAGCTTAAGTTAAAATAATACATGGAGACTTGTTCTGATCTTCTGCTGTGTGAATGCATTCCTGTTCATAATAACGTCGGGATTAGTCTTTCCTTGAGTCAGATGAGACAAATTGGTGGTTCTAGAATAGAAAAACAAAACATCAGGTAAAGTATTTGTACATGTAGTATTGAGTCAAAGTACTTTCCAATGCAGGAAAAAAAAATCACAATTATCACAAACTTACTTTTTATAAATTAATCCATATACAGCGGTAAGTTGAAGAACCACATATTCCAAGAAACTTAGTAAAAGTGAGTGTTGATAGCAAATTGATGAAAACTTATTTAAATTAACTTACTGTATTCTATTAAATACCATTTTGAATTTAATAAAATCAGTCTCACAAACTGTGGTCTGTTTGTCAGGTAGTCATAGATCCAGGCAGTTGTTGAGGCCTCCACCACTGAAACCATTGGGCACTCTTTCAATGGTGTCCTCTTTCTGGTAAAAGCTCCTGGTCTTTTACCAGCTGCTTAAAGACAAAGGCATTAGTCTCACATTAGAAATGTGAGACTAATGCTGGTTAGCTCTGATTTTATTTATTTCAATCACATTCTGGAATCTGATGTTCCACTGTGAGTAAAGCTGGGACCCCAGATTACTCCTACAAGAGGAGGAGATGCTCAGCATCTGCCTAATTGGTCTGGTATATTGCAAACGCAGACAGAAAACTACCCATGTTGATGAAAAGTTTCCATGAAATTAAGTTTCAGAGAAAAAAAACTTTTCAGGAACATGTTATATGTGAATGTTTTCAGGGTCATATTTTGAGAATCCATCCCTGCTCTCCCACTGCAGGATTCAAGTCTAAATGAGACAAAAGTATGTAGAATCTAGCCTGAAAATGACTCACATACTGTTTGGAGTTAAAGGTAGAGCTTTTTTAGCTTTTGCAATTCTGTGACATTTGATTATTTAAAAAAAAAAGTGGAGTAAAAAATAAAAATAAAAAAATAAACACTCCCCCTTTTTCTGAAAAGGGGGAATAATTTACCTTTGGTTAATTATTGTAATTAATCAGCTAATTACAATAATTATTCCGTTATTAATGTCAGATAGCCTATTTATACATTCAGTATTCTGTTGAGATACTGAATATGAAGAAATTATCAGTCTGTGTCAAAATTTACCCAGACCTACCATGAAGGTATCAAATATGAACAGTGTGTTAGGGTTGAAGTGCAACAACTGCATCAAATACTTTGTTGTACTTTCACATTTTGCTCATTGCTCTCTATGTAGGATGACTTGTATTAAACCACTGGAGCATCTTTAAACCACTTTTACTACAACTTGTGAGTTAGCGTTTCAACACTCATTTCCTCTCTCAAACCCCTCCAAGCTGCTGATACACTTATGTAACAGCAACGTTACATTTATGGGGTTGGGGTGGTTGCTTCATAAACATAGCAGTTGATGAATGTTAATTACATGCTCCTCACAAAGGAAGTAATAAAGCAAGTTCCCAATGGAGGTTTTCCAAACCACTAGGCAAGCACAACTCATACTAATGAGCATGAACTAATTTGTTGTGATATTGAACAGAGGGTTGTTAATAGCAAGAGCCATCCCTCTCTCATGGAATAATTATTCTAATCGCTCATTTCAGAGGTGATTAAAATACTTTCACCTGGCAGCTTTTTTGTGACTACCTGCACTGCCCTGTGGTTGAGACTGGTGGTCAAAAAGACAATACATACTGCCAGAAACCTGAACATTAGACCATATGGACCGCTCTCTTTCAGGTAGTTTCACCTTTTGTTGTGAGGAAACTCTCTTAACCACATTTTAACTGAACTGGAGAAGGTAAGGCAGCTACATGCAGCTGTCACTGAATCTGCAAAATGAAAATGAAGAGACCTGAATGACATAGAATTGTCCTGATTACCACAACAATGAAGCAGATCATCTCAACACCGATAAGCTTATTCTAGCAAAAATACATTTTGTAATGTAAAGAGGTAGATTTCATGGCATGCTTTGTTACTGGTGGATAAACCCAGAATGTGAACTGAACAAGCATTCAGTTTTTTCTGAAAAAGCCTTCTAAAGGCATTTAGATAGAGCTTTTCAATAATGGTTTTTAACTTTAATCTTCCATTAGTCCTACAGTTGGATTAAATGCTTTTAATCCATTATTGCATGTGATATAAAACATACTGAATGCAAAAAAGATGTAGAGTGCATACACATAATTTGTTTGTTTTTGAGTTAGTTCAATTTAGTTAGCTTAGTTCAATCCAGCATCTGGTATGGGAGTCTGTCCATGCGACATGTTTTGGTTAGGAAATGTTTTTCTGTACTACTTTTTAAAAATTCCTCCAAATATCTCAGCTTGTGAGTTTTGACCCCCTTTAGCAGGCACATGCAGAGGGGGGTTCTGGGGCTCCTTGAGCACCTGCCCCTTTTGCTCCTTGTTCCAAAGTGCCCCCCCTTTTTTTTTTTTATTTCTTTAGCCCTCTTTTGACTCATAATAACATTTACTAAAATTATTTGTTTTTGTT
>NW_015114474.1:70502-72905 GCF_001443285.1 Poecilia latipinna | reverse complement strand
TTTTTTTTTTTTTTTTCAAAGAACTTTTTTTAAAAGAAAATAAAATAAATCAAAACAATATAATGAAGTATACAACAGTCAAACAACACACAGCCAGGGGTGATTAGATAAGAACATGCAAAGACGTACATATTGAGATTGTCCTTTGAGCCTTTTCATTTGTAGAGTCTGTTATTGATTTGATATATAGACCCATATCTTTAATGAAAAAAGAGAAACAAGGTGTTTTATTAGCAAATTTGCATTTATGAATATAAAATTTAGCAAAGAGTATTAGTAAGTTTATTATAAAGAAATGATTAGCATCCTTTCTATGAAATCTATAGAAACAAAATAAAACATTTTCCCAGCATAAGGAAAAATTCTTTAAAATATGGTCATTAATAAACCTGCTAAATTCTGACCAAAACCTTTGTGTAAAAGGGCAGAGCCAAAAGAGATGCGTCAAAGTTTCTGGATGACCCTCACAGAAACTGCAATTAGTGTTTATGTCGCTTTTAAATTTTACCATATAGTGCTTAGCAGGGTAAATTTTATGGAGAATTTTAAATGACACTTCCTTCACCTTGTTTACAATGAAATATTTATGGGGGATCATCCAAACTGTTTTCCAGTGAATATCTGGGATATAACGGCTCCAGTAAAATGTTATAGCTGGACGAGAAACAATAATTTCTTGGAACAATCTGCGTATTCTCTCATTGCTTTTCCTAAACTCCAGTGAAAAACAGATTTTTCCCACAGATGATTCAGCTGGATCAGGGATACTAGGTGGAACAGACAGAGTATAATTTGTGTTTTTAAACAACATTAAGGTGCCCAAAAGTATAGCATTAACCACCATGGAGAATTCCTGGATGCTAACTGGAAAATTATATATTGAGCAGAATTCATTGTAATTGATTAATCGTCCTTCTTTATTAATCAGCTGAGCCACCAGTGAAATTCCATTTTGAACCCAAGTTTCAAGATAGAGTGACCTATTTTTAAACAAAATATCTCTGTTGTTCCAGATGAGGTATTTGTGAGGTGAGAAGTTATGTTTATATATGAGCGTCCATGCTAAGAGCACCTGCTTATGGAAAGATGAGAGTTTTACAGGAAGTTTCTCAACACTGTAATTACAATGTAAAATGAAGCTGAAGCCACCAAAGCGCGAGAAAATGTGTTCCGGTATAAGGTTCCAGATAGAGGCTGGATTCTTAAGGAAGTGTTTAGCCCATTTAGTTTTAAATGTGTTATTTAGGGTAGAGAAATCCAGAAAGTTAAGTCCACCTGATTCAAAATTATTCATAATAACAGTTTTTTTGATATAGTGAGTACGATTTTTCCATATAACATTAAGAAGCATACGATCAATATCTCTACAGATTGTGTTGTCTAAATGTAAGGGGAGAGCAGCATAAGTCAGTCGGGATAATCCTTCAGCTTTAGTAATCAATACTCTTCCTCTTAGAGATAAATCCCTCTGAAGCCACTGGTTCAGTTTATTTTTGGTTTTCTGTATAATTGGTATTAAATTAGAGGAGCATCTTAACTTCTGGTCTTTAGAGATTAAGATTCCTAAATAAGAAACTTCTTGTTTAACAGGAATATTGCAAATATCATTAGCATGACAATCCTTAATCGGTAGCAATTCACATTTTTTTAAATGTAAAAATAAGCCAGAGGCCTTGGAAAAAGAATTAATCACCTCTAAGGCCAGAGGGATCTGGTTTGCATTCCTTAAAAATAGTGTGGTGTCATCTGCCAGCTGGCTGATTATGAGCTCTTTATTAGCTATGCTGATTCCTTGTACGGCACTATTGGAGATATGAGTTGTAAGGATTTGAGAGCAAAGTAAGAATAAATATGGTGAAACGGGACATCCTTGACAAATGCCACGTTTTAGGTCAAATCTAGGGGTGGTGCCGTTTGGCAATTTAATAGCACTATTGCAATTGGAGTATAATTTTTTGACTGCGTTACAAAAAAAGGGGCCAAAATCAAATTTTTTTAAAGATTGAAAAATGAATTGATGTTCAATTGTGTCAAAGGCCTTATAGAAATCCAGGAAAAGAATAAAACTCTCATCAAGCACCAAATATGAATAATCAAGTAAGTCTAGAACAAGTCTAATGTTGTTAGAGATGTGTTTGTTCCTCATAAAGCCTGATTGTGTCTCATCAATAACTGTGTCCAAAACCTCTTTAACTCTGTAAGCAAGTATTGAAGCCATAATTTTATAATCATTATTGAGCAGACTTATAGGTCTCCAATTATCAATAAAGAGTGGGTCTTTGTTTGGTTTTGGAATGAGTGTTATTAGGCCTTGAGTCAGGGTAGGAGGGAGAGTGTTGTTCTCTATACTTTCTAGAAATACCTGTAAGAGAAATGGAGCTATATGATTAGAGAATGATTGAT
>NW_015114474.1:64865-66820 GCF_001443285.1 Poecilia latipinna | reverse complement strand
ATCTGTGCCGGGGGATTTATTGGCCTTCAGTGCATTGATGCACTTAGAAATTTCCTCCACAGTAAATGGGCTGTCACAGTAGTTTTTATCTTCTACATCAATAGTTTGTAAAATTTTAATATTGTTAAGAAATGATACTGAAATCTCTTTATTATATTTTGAGCTGTATAAATTAGAGTAAAATTTGGCACAAAAAGTTGCAATTTCTTTAGGATTATTTCAGATAATGTCATTGATATTTAGTTGGTAAATAGAGTTTATTTTTGATCTGTATTTTTCAAGCCTAAAAAAGTAAGCAGAATTTTGTTCTCCTTCTTCCAGCCATCGTTTCCTGGATCTGATGAAGGCACCTTCAGCCTTGTGTTTATACAAGGCATCCAGTTTGTTCTGATTTTCTATTAAACTTAATTTATCTTCCTCTGAAACTTCTTCTGGGCATTTTAGGTAATAGGAGGTGATCTTGCTTATGACTTCTTCCTCTTCAGCTTTCTTTAATTTAGAAATCTGACTTCCATAATGTCTTAAAAATTTGCCAATTTCAAATTTGAAAAGTTCCCAATTGTTGCA
This sequence comes from Poecilia latipinna, assembly GCF_001443285.1. Taxonomy (NCBI): domain Eukaryota; kingdom Metazoa; phylum Chordata; class Actinopteri; order Cyprinodontiformes; family Poeciliidae; genus Poecilia; species Poecilia latipinna. The sequence continues at coordinate 66,253 of NW_015114474.1, read as the reverse complement.
GAAAGACCCTTCCTTGTTAGCCTTATTCCAATAAAACATAATTAATTTATTAATATGAGCTTTAACTACTTCATGCTTTAGCAAGGAGTTTAGTTTCCAGTAAGCACATTTGTAAGGTGTATTATCTGGAGTATAAATTTGGATGCTAATGCAAATAGCTCTATGATCAGTAAGAAGGGTGGCAAGTATGTTAACAGCGATATTGTCTTTATTAATACATTTGGAAATAAGCCAAAAATCTATCCGGGATTGTCTGGAACCTATTTTATTGCTCCATGTAAAGATTTTGTCATCTGGGAATTTTTCTCTCCATATATCAACAACATTAAATTTCTCCATAAAATTTTTTAAATTGGCACTGAATGAGGTCTGCTGCTTAGGAGGCCATCTGTCGATCGTATTGTCTAAGGCAATGTTAAAGTCCCCACCAATTAAAATGATTGAGTCTGGGTATTTGGAAAGCCAAAAAGTAATTCTGTCTTCTAATGATTCGAATAGTTTGTTGTTTTCCGTTATATTATTATAACCGTATATATTAACTACAATAAAGGTATTGTTAAGGCATTCAATTACTGAGCAGATGTAGTGACCCAGAGCGTTGCAATCAGTATGTAATATAGATCCAGAAAAATTATTTTTAAGTATGGCGACACCAGCGCAGCGTTCAGATCCATGAGATAACCACATTTCATTTCCCCACTGGGATTTCCAGAAATTACCATCAGAAAATGTAGAATGACTCTCTTGAAAAAAACAAAAATCTGTTTTAAATTGTTTGGCAAATAAGAATAATGCTTTGCGTTTACCTGTTTGTCTCAACCCCCCTGGCATTGAGAGATACAAATGAAACGGACAAAGTTATTTAAAAAGAATAACAAAGAATAAAGAACAAGATCTAAACTTTTAAAGATAAAGTTGTGTTCACAAAGAAAGGGGACCGATGGCTGCACACTTTAAGTAGTAAAGCGGTAAGTAGCCTGACTAAATATTTACAATACAAGAGAAACAAAGGAAATGTAGCACTTTGCTATCTATTTTGGTTTAACTATAGTATTTTAGGATCTTACAACAAGAACAAGGTAAGTCTTCATAACTAAATTATATAACTAAAGGAGAATATATAATGCTTAAAAGGAACGAGAAGTGAAAGCAGAGTGTAGATCAAGAAGAGCCTTGTCGCTAAACGTATTTCAAAACCGTTTCAAAACTAGCTGAAGACAAACAAAAAAAAAAAAAAGTTATTTCTCATGAGACAACCATAAAGTTCCCTGCACTAACATATTCTAGTAGTCTCTCTTACCTAAAGGGCAGGGCTGTGCAGAGACCACTAAAGGGGCGGGTGCTCTAAAAAAAAAGGGCACATCTAACCGCATTCTAGGACAGAATAT
>NW_015114474.1:51611-59655 GCF_001443285.1 Poecilia latipinna | reverse complement strand
ATATTCTGTCCTAGAATGCGGTTAGATGTGCCCTTTTTTTTAGAGCACCCGCCCCTTTAGTGGTCTCTGCACGGCCCTGCCCTTTAGGTAAGAGAGACTACTAGAATATGTTAGTGCAGGGAACTTTATGGTTGTCTCATGAGAAATAACTTTTTTTTTTTTTTGATTGACTTCAGCTAGTTTTGAAACGGTTTTGAAATATGTTTAGCGACAAGGCTCTTCTTTAAAATCAAGCACAAAGACTTTCCTCCTTGACTTGTTCTAATCTTCACCTGAAAGCTCCAGAACAGCAAACTGCCCACTTACTCAAAGAGGCAACAAGGGAATACTTTTTGCTTTGTTAAGATTAGAATAAAAGTGGGGATGAATGAAATTAGAACCTGGATATATCCACATGTTTTACCTCCTGACCTGTTAAACCCTGAGCAGAAACAATGTGCTCTTTCTCTGGACCATGATAGTATGTTTCTTGTGTCATGAAATCTTTCAGAAACTGCTTGAAGAGAGCTCTTCTGAACCTGCCTTTGTACATACAGGTTCTACCTGATGAATTCTTCAGGGCTGGAGGTGTTGTGTTTCATGGCCACATGGTGTTGCTGTTGTACTTCCAATAGCTCCATTCTCTCTAGTAGATCTGCTGCTGATCCATCACAATTCCTTCTCTCTTTCCTCTTAGATGAGGCCAGTATATTTCATCTGTTTGTGTGCTTCTGTGAAGGGAAATTTCTTACAATTAGCATGCATTCATTTATATCCTTATGTCAGCATCAGCACTCTCCTGCACAGAATATAATCTTTCCTCAGTCACATGATTGATTACTGTTCACTTGTGCAGCTGATGAACATTTGTCTTGTGTTTATGGCTTTTATGTGCTGAAGGTTGGCATTATGGATATCACTGCCCCTTACAAGAGTTAGTGTTTAATTATATTGGAGAGGAAAAGGCTACTCTCCACAACTACACACTTAAATCATAACTCTCTTTAAAGTAAATACTACACCTGGAAAAGCTGAAATTTATTTGCATTTTTATTTTCCATACTATGAAATGGATAACATGAAAAATTACATTTAGTGTTAGTGGTTAGAGAAAATCTGAAGTGTTCACATTGCTGTTTTATTTCTATAAAAACAGCAATTTTTTGTTGCTGTTTTATAACATTGCTATAAAACAGCAATGTTTTATAGAAATAAAACATTGCTGTTTTATTTCTATAAAACAGCAATGTGAACACTTATAAAGGAGCTTCATACAGCATGAGTGCGACTTAATCAAGATGTCTGAGCCTGTTGGAATAGGGAAAGGCTTGATCCAAACATATGAATTGTCTCCTGGACACCTCCCTGTTGAGGTGTGCCAGACATGTCCCACCAGGAGGAGACCCATGGGAAGACTCAGGACACGCTGGAGGGACGATGTTTGTCAGCTGGCCTTGGAACCTTGAGATTTCCTGGAAGGAGCTGACCCAGGTGGGGAAAGGGACATCTGGGCCACTCCGTTAAAGGCTGCTGCCCTCCTGACTTGACCCTGTGTTAAACGGAAGATAATGGATGCATGGATGAATTTCTTTCTTTGTTACCTCTTGAAAAGCTGATTAAGCAAACTACCAATGTGCTAATTTTTTACTGCATTTCCCTATCCCGACACAGAAAGCTGTGACCAACCAGTCAGCCCGGGATGCACTGTTCCATGGGGCTGGCTGAGAGTGACCTTTCCACAATTTTCCACCAATCCAGCACACTTAAGTGGTAAAGGGAAGGTGAAGCGTGACCTCATTGTTGGAGCTCAGCTTTGTTTGTCATTTGGGACAATGAACCTAATCACAATAATCAAAGAGTGGCTGACCTTTTTGAGTGATTTCTAATGGTACTGTGTTGGTCAACTTTCTCATCTGGAAGGCTTCAAGCACAAGAAACCTAGGGAGGTTGTAAGTTGGTTGGGAAAGTTCTGAATGTTTTTATCATGCTTTAAGGAACTAAACAATTGAACTGGTCTGACATACTGAGAAATGCACCAGTTGTGTAACAACATTTTTTTTAATCAACCATGAGAGCAAAGAATGTGAGTAACTTCACATCCCTGTATGCATACAATTTTACTCCTGGGTGTGAATTATCATTGGCTGAGGCCGGGTGCTACCAGAACAGAGGATCCACCATGACATCATAGAGCTAAAAACAAGCACTAGAGATAAGAACTAAAAATTCCAGTCATATGTTTTACATCTATGATTTGTTAGAAATCTAGACAGATAAAATGTCTGGCTAGGTGTCACTGGCCAGGTGAAAGAAGTCCCCTTCTCTGAAGAAACAGAACTTGATAAAGCGCTACACAAATACAGGTCAATGACCAGTATTTTTTTTTTGTTTGTTTTGTTTTTACCATGTCACAGCTGCCATAAACAAAAGGTTTGAAAGAAAAGGAGCAAATTGAAGAAAAAAAATCTTGTATAATCTACCCCATGTCTTAGAGGTACAGAGTGCTTGGATTCACTCCATGCTCCATCACACCTCATACAGGCTGATACTTACACAACAATAATCTACACAGAGTGAAAGTGTTTGAATATTGATTCGTGATGCTCCATCATGGTAATTCAATCAAAAATCACTCAGTTTTATTAATAATTCCCCTTGAGTATTTATTAGTAGATACTGATGGCCAAGCAAAGTGATTATTTCCCAACACGTGGAAATATAAGATAATAAAACCGTTGTGTAAGATTTAGAACAGTTCTGCAAGCAGGTGTAAAAAAAATTACTGTTTAATTTGTGCAAAGAAACCTGTTAAAAAATTTCAACAATATATTAAGTGCCGTTTATATTTTTCTTACATATTTAGACAAGTGACATGCAATTAAGCTGACATGTAAAAAATATTTCATTACTCTTTCACAGCTGTAATTGTGATTGTTTCATCCCCACTTTGGGGATATCCAGATGTTGCACATGCTGGTTCTCTGTTGTGGTTTCCAGGAACATTTAATTCCTGATCATTTGCTTTAATCAGTTGTTTCCCTGTTACAGCGTTTCAGATGTTTTTCTTTGAAAAAGAGACAAAAACTTGAAACAGATGAATAATTTTTCCTGGCTTCAGCTTCACAATAAGTTCTCCTCCACAGCATGTAAAACAATACACATAAATAAAATGATCCTGACATGCTTGTGATATTAAGATAATAGCTCTCCAAGGAGATCTTAATATCACAAGTTATTCTGTCCATCATTACTTTGTGTTTTAGGTTCTTTGTTCAAATCATTTGTTCCTATGTTTGTTTCACTCATTTAGCTTTTTTCTTTTTTTTTTAAAGAAAAAAAAAAAGATTTCATCAGTTCTACTGGCCTTTGTCAGAGAGTGGTCAGGCAGGAAAGCTGGTTGTGAGAGAGGGGGAAGACATGCAGCAAAAGGTCAACGGGCCGCGACCTTAACCTGTCACAGCCACACTGAGGACTGAGGCCTCTGCACATAGGTAGCTCACTCTGCCCTGCACCACCGCAGCACCCCAGATTTAGCTTTAGCAAAGAGAGAAGGGCTGATCTGAATGAAGCGGCTGTTAATGTTAATTTAATATTTAGAAGTGTGACCGACATGAACTGAACGGCTTCCTTCACTTCTTCCACTGCCACTGCTAAAACTACAGGCAGACGACAATGTGAAAACAGAGCAGAAAATCAATATTATAGTTCACTCCTTCTGCTTGCTGACTGGCCCAGTAGAAATTGTGCTGGAGTAATCCAAGTCAATGGGAGAAAGCCCAGACTGATTAGGAGTGAATGATGCTGCAAAGCCATGATGGCCAGGCTAATTTTTAGTAGATGTCAGAGCAAGTCCAGAGTCAATCATCAAAAATCATATTGTTCCAACAGAATAATGTACAAGGACATCTTTATTTTCAAAAATAATTAACCAAGACAGATAGCATTCACTTGAAATACTTGCTATATTATGAATATATGGGTAGCCTATATTTATGAATATTTTCAGCATGTATCATTTATGACTATTTGAACACACAAAGTGTGTATCTGAAATCTATAAAATCTAGTTCTCTTTGTCGAGTTGCAGTAGTACCACCAGTGAAGGCAGACGATGTGAGAGAGCAATTCATTACAGAATTTGTGTACTACAGGATTTTATATGAGACCTCTCATTCTTTTTGTAACCACCTTTCTCGCTCGATTTCTCTTTTTCCCCTGATGGCCACCCCTTAGCAACATCTCTCTTGCTCATCACAGTCTTTCATTCTGTTGTGCCTGTGTGAAAAATCACAGATCGTTTTCTATGTTCTTTCTAGAGATTGCTGCAGTCCAGACAGCCGGTGGGCTGTCCGGACTGCAAGAATGTTTGTAATTTCTGACATTGGTATCAATCCAAAAGTAGAGCAGGGTTCTACAAAAATTTAACTTGAAATGAAAACATAAAATTGTCATGATGTGGTTTTGGTGGTGAGAGAGAACACAGGAGGACCCAGGATGTAGATAAATGATGATGAATTTAATGAATAGAATAGCTCAAACAGTCCAGATCTCATGCAGCACGGCAGAGCGGAAAACACAGAGGCTCTGCACCGGTAGCAACTGAAAACAACAAAGACTGACACAATGAGCTAATGGACTTCCCAGTTCGACTGTGACGGCTGACTGACAAACGAGATACAATACTCTGTACAAGGACAACTGGTGGACTTAAATACACGGAGGGTAATCAATGAGATGAGACACACCTAGGAAACAATCAGGGAGTAGACAGGAAGACACAGGGACTCACAAGAAACACAGATCTAAATAAACAGAAAACCAAACATAAGCACACAGAAAACTGAAATCCCGACAGAAATGTCTTGTTTCAGTAGTGTCACTTCATGCAGCACCTTTCTCTACATGTAGTTCAAAATAAATAAGGAATACATCTGTGTTAAAAATGCTCCCTTATCACAATTTTTTTTATTAAATAAAACATAGTGTGTGTTATATAATAAACACCTTAGGCCCTGTCTAAGGTCAAGACACTTAGACAGGGCCTAAGTGTCTTGACCTTTGAGGCCTGTTTTGATTCATTTTGGGTTCATTGATATGAAGTCAAAACAGCTTCACCTCTTAGCCTAACCTAAGAAGTTGATAAAAATGGTGTCAAACATTTGTGATGATTGGTGCTGCAAAAAGTGCAGTTTGCATTGTTATATTTTCAAGGTATTCCTGAAAGTATGAAGATCAGTAAAAGTTCAACCACACTAACACGTTACCTGAAGCCAGGATCAAACCATGTGATCATTGGCTGCTGTAGACCAAATTTTTTGTTGTGATAAAGAAACCTTCATTAATCTGAAGCAACCTAGGACAAATATAAAGCGGTCTCTTCTGGGGGAAATTGTACTTTTTGACCGCTAGTGTTCGATTCTTGTCCTCTTTGCATAGCCAAGAGCAGTTACTGTTGTCTTCTTCCCTCCTCCTCTTCTCCTGCTTTTCACTGCCCCCCTCTAATGATAGTACATTAACATCCACAACTTGTGGTCAATTTGTAAAAGGACTGATATATCAGTTGGGCCTGTCTGATGAAATTGTGATGCAGCAGCTAGTCATGCAGACTGGTATCATCCATTGAGCAATGTGGCATATTGCTCTCCCACAGTGTGCATTATTCAGGTTCTGTTTGATTTTTGAAATCGCAGTGTGTCGGGTTTAAACAGACAAAAGTGGTGTCAATCAGTTGTGCTACTTTATGCTGTTAAACCTTTTATCTTTGGTGTTTCTGTTTTAAAAATATGAATGAAAGTTTGAAGATCAAAAGGTGAAATCACCTGTTTCCATTTTGTCCCTTTCTCAAAGTATTGCATATAAGTTAATTGATTATTTAATATTTACTTCCATCCATCCATTATCTAACACGTTTATCCTTACAAGGTCGCCACAGGGGCTGGAGCCCATCTTCAGTAATCATTGAGTGAGAGGCGGGCTGCACCCTGGACAGGTCACCAATCCATCGCATTACTTATTTTACGGCATTTCAGACAGACATTTTCCTAAAATTCTTAAATGTCAAGCATTGTAGTTAAATTGTAAAATATTTCTTTAAAGCGTATGCACTATATATTTTCCCCATTCATATTGGTGCTTGTCCCTGCTTTGACTAGTAGACTCATGTGAGATGTGACAGATTATGATTATGATTGACCTCCTGTTCGTGGATATTATTTATTTGAATCATATAATAATATTTTCTTCAGGTAGACTATGGGTAAAAAACAGAAAATTAGTTTGAACTACCAAACCTGGCAAGAAATCTGTTGAATAATTAATAAAGAAATAGCAATATTATTGTAAAAATTATTTCTTTTTGGGACAATATAACCTTTTGTACCTTTCTGAAATTTCTTCCAAAAAGGCCAGAAAAGTGTTTCTGGTATACAAAAACCAATCTCAAACTTATCAAAGACAAAGTATGAGCTCACCATCACCTAATATTGAACTAATCTAACTTCTCTTCTTTGCAGAGCAATATTAATTTAGCGACAATGGATGGCTTTCAGTCACAGGATTCTATAGTTGCTTTTAATTATGGATCAAGGAACTTAGTTCAGAAAGATTCAGTGTTAAACTATGAATATGAATTAAATTTTTATTCATCTTAACCTGGTTGAACCAAACGTAGACCCAGATCTGGCACAACACTGCAGGGCTTCCACCAGAAGGCAAGGTGGGAGTCAGAGGACACAACGACAGAGGTGGGTGGACCAAACCAGTACGAACTACTACCACCAGCACCACCTTCGCCCCAGAAGTCTGCTCTTCTGGTCTGATTCAGACACAGGGCAAAAGCACCTTGTCACCCACATCTTTGGTGCATTATCCAATATCTAATGAGGTTCAAATGCATGCTTTACTGTGAGACCATTAATCCCTCATTAAGTCTCATAAGAGAAGTTTACACCTGACATAAGTCAGGTGTAAGCATGACATAACACTTGTTATGAACTTGACAGGGTCTTCATGAATGTTTATGGCTTTTGTCATGAAGTGTCATTCTGTAAAATTAATAATGACACTTTTAATGCAAAGTTGAGACATTTTGACACATTTAATTCAAGTTTTGATGGAATGCTGCATTGAAAGTGTCAGTATTTACTAACATTTTTAAATAACTTTTAATGCAATTTTTAGTGAAAAGTGTCAATACTTACCAAATGACACTTCATGACACCAGACATAAACATTTATGAAGAGTCCTTCACGTTCATGGCATGTGTTATGTTAATGAAGTGTCATGTCAGCCTTATGCACACCCCTTCAAATAAAGTGTTACTGATCTTTCTTTAGCCAGTTTTCATGCTCACATTACCATGGCAACACATTTCTGGTGCCTTTACTTTTTTCAACCTACTAATTGGAAATTAACTATCTAATAAACTGCTTTAAATCCCAATGGAGAGCCTGGCTTAATAATAGAGGCATTAGTATTAGTATTGCTGAAGCTATGGAGCGACTCCAGAGCTCTGTGGCCCAGCATTTATCTCCACATGGCTCCTTTGCAGCAGAGGTGATTTTTGGCAGCTGCTTATAATGCCACCACCTGGGCATGGCTGATGAACTGTGACATCTGATGTCTCAACAACCAGTCAAAAAAACTACCTGTAATGAGGAATGTGCTGCTTGAGAGACAGGTGGCATCCAATTTCTAATACAGTTATTCCCCTTTGCTGCTGGGGCCACACTGACCCCGACAGGCTCGGATTACCAGCAATGAACAGTTAGTATGGGTTATTCTGACATCAGCTGTTGCTTCTTTTTCTGAAGGGGGAATAGAAAAGCAGAAGTACTGGCCTTCTGAACATGTTTGGTTTTAAAAGTAAGGCTTCGATGAAAATGCTTTGGCTAGGAGCCTGTGAATGGAACAGGACAATGTATAACTCAAATCTACACTGTGCTGATGGAGGACATAAAAGGGATAATTGTTGGCTTGGAAAATGAACCTGTACTCCAGAAATACATACATAAATATTACATAAAACCTCCTGAAAACTATGGAGGACCAAAACCAACATAATAA
>NW_015114474.1:41615-47050 GCF_001443285.1 Poecilia latipinna | reverse complement strand
GCTACACTAATCGACTCAGAAATACTTTGTAGAGAGTCAGTTGAAACGAAAGAACAACTTGTTTACACATAGAAACTAAGCCCCGCAAGGCTTTGTTTGTGAGACTTGCAGCCACGTGGGACTGTCGAGGGGCGTTTCTGGGCGGGGCTTGGTAAGGTCCATAGACCTTTGGAACCAACGTCACTGCGTCAGACGTTGTGGGGCGTTTAGGTGCAGTCACTCGGTGCCATCTTTGCAGGCCACAGACCAAAACAAACTTTATCCCGGTGGTTTTCTTGTGTTACCGACTGCAGTGAAGTTAATTTCGAGTTGGAATTGGATTTTCCAATATCCGCCGAGCAAGTGGCGTTTAGCTCAAGGTTGATCCGATTTATGAACGCTAATTTCGGCCAGCCATTCTCTAGCTCCCTCCTCAAGAACTCGAGGTTGATTTCACTGCAGTCGGTTCCAAAGCTCTATTGGTGTTGGCCAACATAGAAGGCAGCTCTCCTCATTAACATAACGATGCAGCAGAAAAACAGCAAACGGAAAAACAGCGAGCAAAAATACAACGAGCGGAAAAGGGAGAAGCAAAAAAAAGGCAAAGCAAAATATCTATTTTTCTTGACAGAAACTCATGTATAAGGAAAAGTAAAAAATAAGTATGCTTTTATTTATATATTTATTTATATATGTATTATTTTATTTCTTGTTATGTCGGATATATATTTATTCTGTTATTTATATATTGATACTTTTATTTATAAATATATATCAGATATATATTTATTCTTTTATTTATATATTTATTATTATTTTATTTCTTATTATGTTGGTTTTGGTCCTCCATAGAAAACACTCCCATGTAAGCTAATTCTGAAACACTTTACTCTAAAATGATTGATAATTGTGTATACATGTACAGGTTCAGTTCATATTGCCATCATCAGAATCATCAATGGTCATCAAATATTTTGGTCAATGTTTCTTTTATTTCAGCGACTGCTGACAAAATTTCTCCATATGCACAACCAAATTACCTACAACAACCCATAAAGCAGCACACAGATTGCATTTATATTTTGAAAATTAGTACACAAAATGAAGCAGTCAGGTATCCCATGTAATGCGAGGCATCGTTTGTTGACAGTCACGTGACGTCGAAGCAGGCTTCACCTGACAGGCCTACTTTTTACTCGGTACACCCCTCGAAACCTGGCTTCAAATGTCCCATCTCTACCTGTCTGCCCTCCAATGTAATCATCATCCAGCAACCTCCATTTGTTTGCTTCTTGGATTTCCTGGCTCCAGTGTTACATTCCTCCAGACCAATACCCAGACAAGCACCCAAGCTCCAGAACCCAACCACTTTCCCCCTGGCAGACCCATCTCCATCCAACCAGTAAGAGCTTCAATCAGTTACTCATTCATCTTTAATCACGTCATTACTCACCTATCATCTGCTACCAGTGTTCCTACTTACCTTCACCACCTGGCTCCCAGACCAAGACGTACATTCATTACTCATTGATTGTTCAATATAAGTTATTCATCATGTTTTCTCCATCTCCTGAGAGTGGGTCAGAAAATTAGCACATAACATGACAGAAAATGGGAACAGGACTTTAATTAATTTTGACTAAGTAATTACATCAGTTTTTTTTTTTTTTTACATACAAAACTCCTGAACCAGACCCTTTGTTTCTGGAACACCGGTAACTATGACACACATAGTGTGTTACCATTGCTGTATGTATCTGCATACAGCAGTGGACCACAAAGCTGCTTCTCAGTCCAGAAACATGACTGTCAAGTTGAGTGGTGTTTAAATTATCCTAGGAGTGAATGTGTGCATGCATGGCTGTTTGTCCTCTCTTTCTCTGTGTTCCCCTGTGATGGACTGGTGACCTGTCCAGGGTTGTACCCTGCCTATTGCCCATTGACTGATAGAGATAGGCACCAGTATCTCTGAAGACCCCACTAGGGATAAGCGTGTAAGATAATGGATGGATCTTTCACTAGTATGAAGTTTTGTTGCCCCCTGGGCACTTTGTGCAGCACTTTGCATGATGCAGCTATGTCTTTGTGGTTTGCATACGAGATCAATGAGGCAAAGAAGTACTATAACAAATTACTAGAGTGAAGGAACAATTCACTTTCTCTGAAAGCCAAAAAGATTTATTGTGAAAAACAAGTTTAACTTTCTCAAAGATTACCATCAGTCAAGAGAACTTGTACGTAGAAGCCAAAGCAGACATACAGTAATCTTCACACAGTGATATCTCTTTCCGAGGTTTCACCTTTTTCACGCCCTTCACATCTGCACCATTCACATGCACACTGGTCTGAGGGAATATCCTTACTACAGATTCAATGTCATGCTCAAAATCAGTGTGGGAGTCACCTCTTCATGTGTGGTTGTGAAACAAGCACACTAGGTTGGGTCTTCTGAGAGGCAAATTTATAGTGACATCTAAAATTAATAAAGGAAATTGAGATTCATTTATACATGGCAGCCTCAGCAGGCACGTCAGCAAATCTGTCAACCAGAGGTCAAATATATCTGTGTTTTCTGCAGAGAAGGCCTTGAGCCAAATAAAAAAAAGATGACCCTTTTTAAGTACCAGAGGGTATACCTCCGTCTTGTGCCAGAGGGAGAGATAAGCACTTTCAGGAAGTTGTCAGTTCTCAGATTATATCCACCAGTGAATATGTTTCAGCAAAACATATCCACTAAAATTTGTGTTAAATAGCACAGAATGTATTGCTTGCTAATTATCTGTGAATATATTTGACTGTTTTTATAATCGATCAACTCTTTACAGTGACTATTAACCACTTTTTACCCTACAGGGTCACTCAACAGGCACAAACTTATCTGACAGTGAAAATAAAGTGACTTTATGATGAAGGTGACCAGCCTATTGTTAATATGTTTCAGTTTGATAGTTTGAGTTCTGGTAAATAAAAGGTTGTCCAGCCCTGACATGAAAGATGCTATGCAGGCTAAAATGGATTGGAAAGCTGTCACTATGTCTGTCTTCCAAATCCCAAGTCGTTTGTTACAGATGGCCATTTGTACTGAACCAGGTTCTAGTTTTGAGTTTTCTTCCTATTAAAGGGTTTTTGTCCCCTGTCCTTGCTACATGTATGCTCATTATGTGGCATAGCTGTAGAGTTAGCGAAATAATGCATGCGAGCAGAGGCTGTCGCTATGTGCTCTTCCAGGGGGCGTAACTGATATTTGTAGCATCATAAGTATCAGGATACCACATCTACGCAGCCTCCTGATCAACCACAGTCCTGACACACCTGCAGCATTCTGCAGGTGTGACAGGGCTGTGGGTAGTACAATGGAGCGCACAGTTCCATATATTCACTGCTTCTGATGATAGGGTAGGACAATGTCTGTGCAGCACCTTTGTGTTTAATTGAATTTGCATTTTTCCAGTCATCATTATTTTATAAATGGTTTGTAATTTTTGTGACTTGTCACAAAAATTACAAACCATTGTTTATAACAACCATAATTGGTTGCTATGTGTTTTTGTAGCCAATTTACAGATTTTGTTACAATTTTCCTTTACGTTTTGACTTAACATCAGCAGTACTGGTACATTCATTAGATGCTTGGTATTGAATTTGCCATTTAAAATATCTTTTTGAGGTCTTCATATTGGTTCATAAACAATTTGTATTTTGTATACAAGCAAAATGTAATTTTGCTTGTATTGTAAGCTTGTTGCTCTTTTCTGTTTCTTTGGTTTCTTTGTTATACTCTGATTACCATGAATCTGTGTCGTTCACCTCAAGCCCACTGAAGAACATAGACCTCCAATCTTATTCTTATGGCATCAATAATCTTGCTTCTCTGTCAGCTTTAAGAGTGGAGCAGTACCAGAAATAACACAAATTTTACAGCAGCATTTTAGATATTGTTGAAAACCAAATGCTCCAGTGATGCAATGAACATATTTGCACACCATCGAGGTCAGGGTCACAGCTATCTGGGTCCAATTCCTTCCAGCCTGCAGCTCAGGCTGGATAGCACCCTCTCGGGCCACTTAGCTTACCCAGGCTACTTTCCAGTCGTCACTGGGCCAAAAACACACTTATGAGGTGAGGGTAGATGTACACCAAAAAGTTTATTCTAATTAATTCTGAATTTGTGAGGAGGAATTGATGGCACACTGTCAGTGTGTTGGTCTCCTGACTACCACGTATGTGTAAGCTGACATTAATTGGATTTGTGTTGATAGATTTGTTTTCTCTGGGCATAAAGTGAGTTCTGTTTGAATTACAAGATACCAGTAGGCTGTCTGTTGCCAGGGTCACAAATGGATGTTGGGGTGTGCATTTACTTGACAACATGATCAAAGAATACTTGCTTTTTCTGCATGAAATGTTTTATACACAACATCAACGAGATCTGTATGTCTATTGTAATGAAAATGTGTACAAAACACTGATGAGTTTGAGCAAGAGTCTGTATTCAAATTTTGAACTACCGAGTGTCATTCATTTGCTTTGCTGCTAAACTATGCAAGAGTATTCTACACATGTTAAAATAAATTATGTTTATAGATAGAATTTAACTGCGTAGTCCCACACTGAGAAATGCATAATGCATGTAATAACACTGACTGACTCAGTGTGGACTTAATGTCATGCCATCATTAAATAGGTTACTCATACACAATGACATCTTTAAATAGTTTATCAAATGTTGTTAAATAGGAATGCTGCCCTGCTTTTAAGCAGGAAATAATAGATTTTCTGGATACAAGATGAGTATATATTTATGTGAAAAAAGTGCTTTCTTCTAGTCAACAAATTCACAAACAGGAGTAAACACAAAAACTATGTATTTTCAAAAACGGAAACCCATACTTTGTCCTGCCTTTCAACAGGCATACAACCTGCCAAGAAAGGAGAAGTGTCGACTTTGTGTGCAACGTTTCAAATTTCAGTTTGAAGAGACTTTTATCATACAACTACAAAGGCTGTTCAAAGGGAATCGGCAAATATGGAGACAGAAGGTGCTAAACACTCTGAAAAAGAACATTAAAGGAACAAAACACTGATACTTATCAGAAACGGTCCAAAGCTGTGTTTATACATAGTCTTCCACAAAATTAATTTTGATTTTAACTGGGATCATTTATCTTGTCATCAAGGATCAAACATCAAATAGATCATTTATTCCTGTTGCATGTTTATCTGCAATGTAAACAAATTGGATATAAAATAAACTGTGAAATACACTGTAAAACAAACAAAACAAAAACATCCTTCACCCCCCACACACAAAATGTATTTCTTCTACATTGCTCCTGTCAGTGTTCTAGTACACCACAGGAGCTCATTAACGACAGCTTGGTAATAAGATCTGTTGAGACGCTTTACCAGGTCGAGAAAGAGTCACATGCTGTTTGACAAAAGGTCCATTGTAAAGA
>NW_015114474.1:37427-37959 GCF_001443285.1 Poecilia latipinna | reverse complement strand
CTTTTCTTGGTTGATTTTATGCTCCATGTATCAATACAAATTATGATTCATCGATCAAGATTTTCATTCACAACAGATCTTTCTGTCCTTGATGAGCTTTTCTAACATTTATCAAAGGAGCTTAGATTTTGAGCCCTGATCAACATCTAAACCAAATATTTATGATTTGTTTTCATTCCAAACAGACTAGAGATTGAAAATGAAGGCAGTAACTTAACATCTGAGCATGAGATTTTCATGCCTTTTTAATGAATGAAATGTTCTTAAGCATACCTGGTTGTATTGCCAGTTTCCTTAATGCTCTGCATGTTTTAAACAACCCATATTCCAACAAGGTATATTGGACTATAAAGTTCCTCTCAATATTTTTGAGGTATTTCTTGAGATAAAAATAATTATAAAAATTGTTTGAGAATAGATATTGGTGTTAAACTGCACACAGCGGCATTCAAAGGCGCCATCACGAATATTGCTGTAGAATGGCTACAGCAGACTAGAATAGACAACAAAAACAAGTTGATAAAACTTTACC
>NW_015114474.1:24269-33183 GCF_001443285.1 Poecilia latipinna | reverse complement strand
ATTATTATTATTATTATTATTATTATTATTATTATTATTATTATTTATTATTATGTAGAATTTTATGGCTGAGCAGTCATAAAATTCAAGGCTGTGAGGATTTAAGCAGCATAGGAACTATTTAAGGATCATTAACAATTTTCAAGTACACCATCTTAAAATCTTTACAAAATGGGGCATGTCTGTCATGCTTAGATCTGCACATTTTACACAAGGGAGCTAAAGATTTGTGGAGGGTCTGTCTAACATCTACTCTTTTAGACTGTGGGGCATCTTTGAAGCATATTGTGATCTTAAATCCTTCTAAATCTATGGTTTCTTCTGTTGGCTTGCAAAATAGCAAGAGTTCTTTGTTGCCACTGTCAGAAGTACAAAACAGTCTATAAGTTGTTTCTGCAACTAGCATTGTACAGGAGAGAGAGAGTATATTTCATATATATTTCACATATATTTCTCTCCTGTACATAGGAGAGAGATTCATAGGATATGAAATATACTATGAGTCTTACCTTACCTCTTTGCATGACCTTTCTGTTTGGCTAGTAGAGTTTTACTGTAATTTTCCAATATTTTGTAGACTCATTATTGGGTCTGAAAAATGTGTACACTACTGTAAGTTTGGATTACATATGTTCCATTGAAAGAGAAGTTGTAAAGTTGTATACCCAGAAAGAATCAGAGTAAAGAGGAGACCTGGAAGCAAGAATATTTTTGAAGGGAGTTACACAGGAAGTCAATGTCCAGGCTAGTGTATCGATAAAGCAGGTAAATTGGCCCAGATTTTATTAATTTTGGGAGATTTGTGATTAAATGTGAAGCTGATCTTATCCACTGGGATTATCTACCTCAGCAAAGGTCTAAACATCAGCCACTGTCCTCTACTGCTTTGGTGTGAGAGGTTTGACTGATAGACCCACCACCAGGTCATGTCTGCACCTTCACAATTAACCATAGTGACCCCACTGTTGCCAACTCAGTGACTTTCTTGTTATATTTAGCGACATTTCAGACAAAAATATTTGTATCAGCCAAAGTAGGAATAGGCAGTTCAGGCTTTTTAAAGAATGGTGACCTGCCATTCTTTGGCAGGCCACCATTGGCCAGAAAGCTGCAATTGGTGCACCATAACCATACGTTCAGTGTAATGAAGCAAAGCGCCACAGTATGAAATGCTTCAGGTTTCACTC
Organism: Poecilia latipinna; assembly: GCF_001443285.1. Lineage (NCBI taxonomy): Eukaryota > Metazoa > Chordata > Actinopteri > Cyprinodontiformes > Poeciliidae > Poecilia > Poecilia latipinna. Next base: position 31,996 of record NW_015114474.1, on the reverse strand, counting down.
CATACTTACAAACTCGTATGTTTCATACAGCATTTTTTTACTTCTGTGAGGAATGGTATTCATCTGCTCCAGCTGCAGTTCCCCATAAGGTTTGGCTTTCTGCAACTTTACAAAACTTATTTCTTACATAACATCCTATTTAAATTGATTTGAGAGCAGTGGGTACACTCAATCTTAAGATAAACATGAGTTTATGTCAAGCTTAACACTTATCTGAACTGCTGACTCTGTGTTCTGAATGTAGTTAGGTAGTTTTTCCTTGCATTTCTATGTATATATTAACAGTAAGTGGTATATCTATTTCTGAAGGAAATCATTAGCAGATTGGGGAAAGTTTTAGAAATTAGAGCAACAGTAATGCTTTTTTATATTCTCCCAATGACAAAAAATGTGCAGCTAAGCGTCAGCTTTATCAATTTAAAACCATCCAGTTCACAACAGTTGTTGAACTTTAATGAAATCTTGGAGGTGATGATGCCCCTGTAATAACACAAACATTGCAGCTCCTTCTTGTTCTAACAACATAGAACATATATTGTTCAATGAAAGGAGAAGTTGTGAATGATGACATCAGTTTCTGTTTTAGAATTGTAGTCTTCCTGTAGTTTTAGCAACGGCAGCACAAGTGTTCTTAACCAATCATTTATTATTTATAAAAGACACACACTGTATATTTACAAGTTGTTTAAAAAATAAAGAAATAAGAAAGGATTTTATTTCATCTCTGCATTTCTACTGCTTGAGTGCTTTAAATATGCTTATTAGCTGCAACACCCAATGTGTACAGGTCAGCAAATATGAATAGTAGCAGAAACCAAAATCAGTTAGCTATTTGAAGAACATTCAAGTCATTTTCACATTTTGAAAACACTTTATGAATGTAGGGGTATTAAAGGAATTGAACGTTGAGTGTTCTGTTGATGTTTTGCAGGGCAAAGTGGACATTAGCTAAACATGCAATGTTGAGTACAAATTGGAGTAATTGTTTTTTGATATGTGTTTGTTTAATAATATAGAGTTTACTAAGGTACTCTGGCTGACTGGTTCACTGAAACAGTTGTTTTTAAGGAGTATTCCATTAATCTGGTTTCACCTTCAGTTTGGTAAAGCTCAGCATAGAAAATATGATTTTAGTTACATTGTAAATGTTGTATAGACTCTCAAGAATAAATATTTTTTTAATCAGAAATTTTAAAGAATGTCACCTAAACTTTGCTTTAATTTTATTGATTTATTTCAATCAAGCTTTTGCTCATGTCCAGATATGTATTGTAGTATATGTCAGAGTTCTAGTGACTGCTGAGCAGATGAAACTTGTCAGTAAATGTGTTCATCTTATTTTTTCCACAGTACACGTAGCCATGACTCATCAAGCACCCACTCTCCCACTGCTTACATTTTCATACTTTCTGCCAACTTTAGACTTGGATGTGAAAACCTACAGATACCAGAAATACATGTATATATTTGTGGCCTGAAAAAAAGTTACAGTACAAAGTTTACTTTTTTTTTTGAAAGGGGCATATCAGGCTGGAAAATAGAGAATGAGTTGGAGAGTAGGCAGAAATGTGCTTCATCTCCTCATAGGTGGTCAGTCATAAGAGGCCTTGAACCAGCGAATTCCGGATCATCCTGATTCCAAGAGCTCATTTGAGGAGACATGATTGGACCCTGCTGTGTTTGAGTATTCCCACTAAGCCCTTTGACACAGCCATCAAACTGAGAACTAGCACTCTCCTTCAGCACTGCAGAAAGATGAGCTTGTGTGGAGATGTGAGACACACAAGAGAGAAGAAATTTTGAGTCTCAGCTTGCCAGTTCTGCCAGTGTGGCTCAAACTGGAACAACTTTGGAGTAAATAATACCATTTCCTCCCCCCAGGCAATCAAAACACTATCTCTGTGAAAAATATCATGGCCACACACCAAATGATTGCTCACTTTTTTTTTCGTACAAATATCTGCTCATCCAGCTTCTGTAGTGGGGGTAAACAAAGCTTCTCCCCACATCGGTTTCAAACAAAAGATAAGGAAAGGAAAACCTTTGCTTTACTAACACAGTTGGTTTTTAAGGTGGATGTTTTGTGGCACATTTGTTTTGGAATTTAAATTAAGCTTACCATTGCTATAGTTCCACACACACACAAAAAAACATGAGTGGAGCTTTTTGGTGCAGGGAATACATGTGCCGAATGCAGTGATGGCACATTAATTTTAAAAAATGTGGTTGATATTCTTATAGTGTCGAAGTGCAAGAACAAAATGTATATTACTGTTTTGAAGTAACTAAATATGTTTGACTATGATTCATCTGATAAGGTTCTAATGAAGTTAATAAAGATGTGCTCCTTCTAATCTATGTACTTCTAATTTTAATCAAACTTCTCATGTTTTTAAATATTTCAGTCAGAACGGATTGTGACTTAAAACTGTTTAAACTCAACATATTATTCATAGAACAAAGCTAACAAAAATAGGATCCAGTAATGATTGAAAGTTTTGGACCCATTTTCTCAGTTTTTCGATTTATCTTACAGTGAAGATAAAACAAACAAGACAGGTAAACAGTGAGGGAATAGAAGTATGGTAGAAATGAACAAACATGACATGTTTTGGGTTCTTGTTAATAGCAACCCTAACAGTTATTTCAAACTGTTTGGTTTATTGAATAATGCATGTGTTCACATATGGATGCCTTCATTTGGAAATCTACAATGTGAAAGAGTTAATGAAATATTTTAAACCTCTCAATCCTGGTGTGTGAGTTGGAATATTCCCTCACTGTGGAGTGAGCCAGCAACTGATGGAACCACCTAATTTTAAAAAAGCTGTCTGCTTTCAGGTCAGGGTGACATATTCCTTTATTAACATTTTAATATTAAAATCAATGTATCGTTGAATTTTAATGAAAATTATCCAATAATATCTGCAATAACCTAAGAAATTAGATATATTTTTGTTTATTCTGAAACATATTTTTACTTTAAGTGCCCTTCATGCTAACTATTATAGAATACCAAATGCTAAAAGAAAAGGATAGCAACAGTAAAAGGAGAAAACCGAAAATGTCCTTTGTGCCGACATTCAGCAGTAAAACCCATAAGTGGACTTGACCCTGCGTTTTCCTGCTTTCTAAGGTTCAGACTTCTGCTCTTTGCACATCATTAAAAGGATTATTTATGGTGCTAATTGTTTAGTTTTACAAGGTATTAGCAGAGCAGCTGGGACTTGAAAGACAGAGATAAACATGAGTCGTTTCTCTAAGATGGGCAACCTAAACATTATCATGCTCTGACAGGAAAAAAGGCTTGTTGTGCCTCGATGGGATCAGGGATTGATGCTTTAGAAAGTGCCATCTTTTATGCAGCTGGAACAGATGCTGCTATTGTGAACAGAACAAGATCCATGAGTGTCTCTTCAAGACTGATTAGACTTCCTCTATGCTCCACAAACGAATTCATGGTGATTGAGGAGGAGGTGACAGCACTCACATCCCTTTTCATTCTTTTTGCTGAAACTTCCATAATCCTGTTTAGCTTGAAAAGCCTCAACTGCATAATGCAAATGTTACTGTTAAGAAGATGCTCTTTTTCTCATTTGTCAGGGGTACTGTCACTTTCAAGTGAACTGTAGTGTTATTGTAATTAGATGTATTTTTAAAAATAACACTGTGCTGTGTACCAATTGATATTTACAGTAATGTGAGGTAATGTTTAACTGTTAAACGTAATGTTTTAAAGCCTATTTAGTTGTTCAACAACATCATTCTGCACATTAGCAAATACTGAATGTAGAAAAAATATGTTTTCTTGGTTCCTTACAATGGACAACAATTCATCCAGCTATGTTCTATATCTCCAGCAGTCATTGGTTGAGAAGCAGGATACGCCTCACATGTCCCAAATAACAAACTATTTAACCTGAGTTTACCTGTAGGATGAAGCCAGACTACTTGGACACAACATGCATGTACAGGGAATTCCTCTATGTGACTGTGCAGCTCACAAGCTTGAAACTCAATAGAATCTCCAACTTAATGGGGCGAATGGGTTTGAGCGTTCCTATGATACCTGTTGATATGTTGATAGTGTTCCTATGAGTGCTGTGTTGCATGAGGCTTCAGTCTGCAGTGCCAATCTGATCTCAGCAGAAAAATCAGACTAAGTGCAGAACCATTTTGTTGGTCTACATTGCCTTATAGACACTGGAAATCTTTTTTTAAAATGTTTTGAATCGCTTTTCAATTTCTTATTTGTAAAAAAAAATGTTTTGAGTCAGATGTTCTTTCTACTTCAAAATTGTATTCCACTTCCACATCTTTCACATTAAATTCAAATGAAATATATGTATGTTTGTGGTTGTAATGTGACAAAATATGGAAATATTCAAAAATCATGAATACTTTTGCAAGTCACTGTACATCTAGTTTTTTAAAGATCATTCTGCTTATGAAGATATTGTGTAATTATCAATTTAGGTTGTATCAGAATACTCTATTTGTGTGTGATAGTGTTTGCAGGAAGAAATTCAGCTTTCTAAAAGAGTAACAATCATGTTTTATCTCTGGCTTGTCGGTCAAACCTTGAAACCTGGAGTGTTTAGACACCATGTTCCAGAGAATCACACCTAAAAGCTACACACTAATCCAGACACCATTTTCGTGATGCAGAACTTTCCTTGATGAAAGTTCAAAAAATGTGTACATCCAAAGAGAAGAAAAAAATCTTAGCTCATTATTTTTATCACTTCTGCGGTGAGACTTAATACAATTCCAGACCTCGGTGGATTTCATCAGTCCAAGGCCTACAACGTGTACAACTATTACAATCAAATTACTTCAGCCTGGGCTCATTTGATGATTCCCCCAGTGATTCATTGTAGCTACACCATCGTTTTGGCTGTCTACAGTATTGTCTGTGTCCCCAATATCTCCCCTTGTTCTCCTGTGAAGTTCACTCTCCTCTCTCTGAATTAAATCGTTTCTAGTGAACAGCTGCCAGCTGCTATTTAATCTGTGTCTTCTCTTCCTTTTCAATATATCCTAACAAAACACAGAGGTGACCTCTAAAACTTGTGTATTCTGCTAAAAAGAAGCCTGAACAGAAACTGTCAAGGACTTCCACAGATGTTTCAAGAATAATTTGTTTTTCTTAAACCCTCCAACCCTCAAAAAAATGATGTTTTCTGTTCAGCAATTTTGAATGCAGTATAACATCTGTTTTTTCAAATAAACTTGCATTTAAACTTTTCCAGTTTTCAAATGTAACAGTCTAAAACATCGTTACAAAATGTTTGATACCTTTTTCTTTTATGGCTTTTAGCCTAAATATTTCTTGTCTTAAGCATATAACATAAAGATTGCAATTATTCCCTAAACTCCATATTTTATTTGACTTTTGTGAGGTTTCTTCAACAAAAATAATGGAAATGGTTATTTAAATGTGCAAAGCTATTTGCACATTTATTTATTTTTTCTGTAGAACTCTAGTATTTTATAGTTTACTGCAGAAAACTATAGTTTTCATTTCAGTTTTCTGTAAATTTTTATTGATATTGAATAAATATTGAATAATTAGAATAAACTCGCAATGTGGTGTTGTTGCGCAGCACCTCCTCCCCTCTCCCTCCTACTTCCCCTTCTGAGAGGAGGGAGATGTGCTACCAGCTCTCCAACTAATGGGTGAATTGAGTTTCCTAAATCTACTGAGATTTTACCCTGTCCAGAATTGAAGTAAACTATGTTTAAGCTGGCGTCGAGAAAGACTAGCCTGGTTTCTGATGACCTCCATCCAGATGTCCCTTCTTCCCCCTTGTGAATTAGCCAGACTGAGCAGCCAACTAGTTCCACAGAGCACACCTGTTAACGGTCGCTCTCTTTATTACAACTTGCACTTGTTACTGAACCAGGTTGGTTTTAGTGACTTGGGCGAGTCCCAAGGGTGTTGTTATAGTTTTGGCTAAAAGCAACCTATAAAACATTTTTCACTTTTTCCTCCAAGAATCAAACTTCATAGCTATTTTACAACCATCAAAGAACTTTAAGGTGACTCATTTAATTGAATGTCCACAACATCTTTTAGATTTTCTTAATGCTAATTATTTTATTAGTAAGGCAATTTTGCAAGGGTCAGTACAGCATAATTCAGTAGCAGAAATAATCAATTAAGTAAAATCAATAATCTAGCCTATCTTTTCCTAACTGAGAACTGAGAAAAGGGAACCTTTGAGAGAGACAGGTGGAGTTTGGTATTTTGAACCCCAGAACTGGCCTGATGATGAAGAAAGTGTTGCAGCAGGAGGAGGTTTATCGACAAAGGCAGGGTCTCCGCAGGTCTGATGAGCTTTTGTCTCTGCTTTGATGGTGAGGTCACACAGGACCTCACCATCAGGAAGAGTATTGACTTAGAGCGGCAGGTCTCGGGTCTTAGGGTGGCTTCCTCTTGTGCATAGCGGTCCTCAGCTTCTTGTCTTGCAGCTCTGTAGTTCCCTTCTCCTCGTCTCACGATCTTTTAGGTCCATTGAGATGTAGACGAGCTGGTCTCACTGGAGGAATGCACCAGTTCTTCCTCTTTGCCTTTGTTCTTCATCCTTGCTTTGGTATTTTGTCTTTGTCTTTGGGGTCTGAACCCAGCTGATGAGAGAAGTGCAATTTGAAGCCACATGGTGCGGGGCTGACAGGTTGGTCCCCATGCACAAAACAGTCTTTGGCTCTGCGGCCCCAGCTCTTCTTCAGCTGCGGAGTTCTTTGTCCATCTCAGTCTTGGCTTGAAGCTGCCTGAAGGATCCAACCAATGGTTCCTCTTTTGCACCCACCTTATAAAGGGTTTATCCCTTTATAAGGGATAAACACACCAAAAACACACCAAAAGGGTTTTTGGTGTGTTTGCATTTTCTAGCACTGTTGCTGTGCCTGTCTCATTGGCTGACTGCTTGAACAGACAATCTCATATCCATCACTGTCTTGGAGACATTATGACCTGATGTCTGTTCTAATGACCCCAGGTTGCTCAACAATCCTCCTATGTCTGTTGCCTGCCCAACCTTTTCTTTGGAAAGTTTAAGTTCAACAATAAGGCCTTGGTCATCTCTGCTCTCCCGTCAGTTCCTCTTTCCCCCTAACCTTTCACCTATCATCTACCTCCAACACAACTTCAGTGATCTTTAATTACAGTTACACATTTTACACCATTTCAAGTTCAATGTCAAAATCACATTTATAACCTTTTAGTTTCTCTGATTTAGCATTCATTTATAATTTTATAATAACCATAACTTATTACTCTTATTAAAATCATAATGTGAGTTATTACAGACATTAATGGAAATCTAATTATTTGATACCATGTTACAGTTACTTGTTTCACCTGTAAGTACTTCCATAAGTATAAGAGTAAGTGCAAATATTCTTATAATCAAACCAACATCAACCACCGGTTAAACCAATATTAATTATCGGCTTAATCATAAGTTATCATTATTAATATAAGTATTTTACTCTGGGTTTTATCCAATTACTCAAAATGTCTAGTTTTTATTCCTTAAACCTTTAGTGCTCAAAATGAGCAGTCTGAACTATTTTTAACCACTGCATGCTGGAAACTTCCTCTTTTTCCAGGAAACCTGCTTTTCCTGTTTCATAACTCTCCTTCTGTCTGACTATGATTTTTTATGATTAAATAGAAAAAAGTAGAATTAAAGCAGGACACAATAACAACACACACAACCAGA
>NW_015114474.1:20529-21450 GCF_001443285.1 Poecilia latipinna | reverse complement strand
TTTAATTACAGTTACACATTTTACACCATTTCAAGTTCAATGTCAAAATCACATTTATAACCTTATAGTTTGTTCTCATTTAGCATTCATTTATAATATAATAACCATAACTTATTAATTACTCTTATAATCATAATGTGAGTTATTACAGACATTTCTGAAAAGAAACCAAAAATAATTCATTATTCTAATTATTTTATACCAACGTTACAGTTACTTGTCTCACCTGCAAGTACTTCCACAAGTGTAAGAGTAAGTGTAAGTATTCTTATAATCAAACCAATATCAACCATTGATTGGTTAAACCAATATTAATTATTGGCTTAATTATAAGTTATTATTAATTTAAGTATTTATCTCTGGGTCTTATCCAATTACTCAAAATGTTTAGATTTTATCAGGGGTTAAAGTAGTTTTAAATTCTTGGGGGTACTATGACAAAAAAAAAAAAAAGCTATATATATATATATATATATATATATATATATATATATATTGTAATTTAATTTTTTTGAGAAGCCATAAAAGCTGGCTTGAACTGCTATAAAATAAAACTGTATTTCCCTCAGCCCACTGGCTGCAATGTTGACACCCCAAGATGCCATGAGACCTAAATTCTGAATATCATGGCATGGCATGGCATCCTCGTCTTCCATGTCTGGCATATAACCATTCAGTTTCTTTTAAACTGGTTGTATTGATTCTGTGTCCAGACAGAGGGAAATCGGTAGTAGGCCTAGCATCATGACCTGTTTGTTCTGAAGATCCTGCAGCTTCCACTTCATCATGTGGCACCTCCTTACCCTGACTACTGACAGTAGGAACCTCAGAGCTCTGTTAAGTTAAAAGCACATCTTCTGAAGTTGGGATATTTTTCCTCCAACAGGTTCCAGAGGAATCACCTCAAACCAGATGTTGAAC
>NW_015114474.1:13751-15509 GCF_001443285.1 Poecilia latipinna | reverse complement strand
ATAGAAAAAAGTAGAATTAAAGCAAAGTTTGCAGGACAATAACAACCAGATTAATTTTATTACCGTCTGACTCTACTGTTGGGTCCTGATGTCACCTAATCAATTTTAAACGTAACTTTATTTATCGTTACTATTAAACTAAAATCTCCAGCATGGGGAAGTGGGATGATCTCAGCATTTCTTGACAGTGGTTTTAGTTTTTATTTTTTTAATCAAGCCATCACTTGAATCACAATGTCAAATTTTGCATGGTTTGTGTTTACATAATTACTGGATTTCAGGGACATACGGTACCTTGCAAAAATATTCATAACTGTTGACCTTTTCCGTATTTTGTCACATTACAACCAGAAACATAAATATATTTAATTGAAATGTAATGTGAAAGACCAACACAAAGTGGTAAACAACTGTGAAGTAGTATACGTTATTCAAAATACTTTTTACAAATGAAAAACTGAAAGGTGTGGTGTGCAAAAGTATTCATACCCCTTGAGTCAATACGTTGTGGAGCCACCTTTAGCAGTAGTTCCAGCTGCTAGTCTTTAGGGTTTTGTCTCTATCAGCTTAGCTCATCTAACGGCTGAAATTTTTGCTCATTTTTCTTTTCAAAACAAACTCAGTCAGATTAGATGCCGAGCGTTTATGAACAGCGGTTTTCACATCTTGCCACAGATTCTGGATTGGGAATAGGCCTGGACCATTCTAACACATGAATATGTTTTGTTTTAAATCACCTTATGTGTAGGGTGTTTGTCCTGCTGGAAGCCATACCTCTGCCCCGTCTCAAGTGTTTTCAGAATCTGTAATGAAAAGCGAAATCAGTCAGAACCCAAAACGCAGCCAACACCAGAGTTGGTGTTACCTTTATTTTTGTCTTTATTACAAAAATAAAGGTAAGAAGGGGCTAAGCAGGGAGTGGTGATGCTGGTGGTTCAGGAAGTCCACTAGGGTCTGGGATCCAGCCAGGGAGGGGTAAGGTGGATGGGCAAAGGGAGGACTATAGGGCTCAGGGGACAAACAGATGACAGGGACAAATTCCACCAACCAGAGGCTGAGTCAAGGGACAATCCAGGTTCATTCACAGGAGGGCCACAGGCAATGAAGATCCAGAAATCAGAAAAACTTGAGGCAAGGTCAGAGTCAGGCAGGGTTCATCAACAGTAGGTCAGAAATCCTCCAGCAGCCAAGGGACAAGGCAAAATCTGTGGTCAAAAACAGGCAAGCTCAGAAAACTTTGAAACATGAGGCAAGGCTTGAAAGCTGTGACTGGGGCAACAAATGATCTTGCACTGAGCTGGTGATGAGCAGCTGTTTAAATAGGGCGCAGCACAGCACAGGTGAGGGTAATGAGTAATCAGTACAGTCAAGGTGGAGCTGAGGGGCTGAGATCATGACAGAATCAGAACCAGAATTCCTTTATTGTCAGTGTGCAAGAAAGCACAACTGATTTTAAAAAAACAGCAAATCTCGGAGGCAGTTCTAATAAATAAATAATAATAAATAAGTTTGTTTCAATAAATATAATAATATAGTGGAAACAGAATTTGCCAGAACCATGAATACTCTTGTGTTACATCAGTCATTTTTTGTAAAAAACTGAAAAATGTACATTCTTTTTGGTTTAATATTCTTTTCAAATTTGACCTAAACAACGATTTTGACTCATGTGAATAGCAGTTTGTGTCTTAAGACTTTTTGTAGCATTTCCACTTTACAGTGAAAATAATCATAGATTACTGCTTTTTGGCAGCTTTT
>NW_015114474.1:8006-8266 GCF_001443285.1 Poecilia latipinna | reverse complement strand
AAATACCCAGCACTCTAGTCTCTCACACTCTCGCGCTGACCTGTCTTCACAGACAAACTACACAGTATGGTTCTTTCTTAAAGTGACAGAACACATTTTAACACATTCTACTTCAACTATTGTCTTTTTAAATCAACTCTTTATTTTCTTCAGTCTTTTAACCCAAGAACTGAGAATTATATCCTTTTTTAATAAATGAATTCTTTTTAATAAATGCATTTAGATACCTTACATTTGTTATGGTTCTGGGAACCCAGAGG
>NW_015114474.1:0-4463 GCF_001443285.1 Poecilia latipinna | reverse complement strand
ACATTAACTTGTGTGTTTGAAGATAGTAAAAAAAAAAATTGCAAACAATTTTTCCCATTGCTCTGGCATTTAAAAAACAGAAACAATTTAGGTTATCTTTACAGTCCTAAACTAGGAAAGATTTTGTCTGATTTTAAAGATTTTGTCTGATTTTATTTAATACGCTGAGGAAACACTGAATACTTCTATACCATTTATATATCTAGTTACAACTGCTGACTCTTGGGTATCCTGAGCAATGCAACTCTAATGTTCCTATTAGGTTAACAAAATTAACCAAACAAGTTTCCTGTTTAAAGCATTTAACTATTTATTCTGTAATTGTTTAAATAAACCCTTTGTAATTATTGAGCATAAATAAATGTCTATGGATAACAAAGCCTGATCTTCATCTGAAATGTAGCTGACAATTTTGTGCTATGAATCTTGACATCTTAGACTCACAGTCTAAGTTTCTTTTTCTTTCAGCTCTGACAAAAGAACAAAGATATATTTCTGCTGTCAAAAGCAAGAACACTGCCTGGGGCACAGCAACCCCTCCTGGCAAGGAAATAAAGATGTTTACTGTTGGGCCAAACTGGAGAATCTGGAGGAAAGAGCCTAGAATTTTATTTTTGACTGCACAGAGCCAAAGTGTCAACCTGTACCCTCACCGAAACAAAACTTTAATGAGCTTGGAGTGTTCACTCATCACCCCAGCTGTGTCTCTTTTCAGTCAGACAGGAGAAGAGTCTGGCCATAGCTACACTTCACTCTTCACACAACTGTTGTTTCTGAAGAACTCAGAAAGTTGCTCAGTTAATGTTCACCTATGGGAGAACAGTCAGGTATTTTCACCTTATGTACGCTCGGATGAAGCAGTCACTGTCTGAATGCATCTGCAGAAAACCTGAGCAACATACAGCTGGATAAAGGGAATAACGAGATAGACTTTCTGTCATGGTTAGAAGTCAGTGGCTCTGACCTCTGTGTAATGATTTGCAGAAGTTTTTTCACTTTTCTCACTTTCCTGTGTGTAAACACAGAAGAGTTAAAAAAATGTAAAAAAAAGAAAAAAAAAAGAAAAAAAGAAAACAGTTCTTAAGCTAGATTTACTTGTAAGTTTTCTTTTTTTGGATGAGAACACAGCACCTTTATGACAAGTAAACTAAATGATATGAGCACTTCTTTTGCCCAAGGCATAATATTTTTATTGGATCTTAAGAACAGACATGATTTGAAATCCTCCTCCCAGATAATGCTAGAAAGCAAACTTTTCCAGCTGAAGCAAATTAAGATGGAGGTGAAAATAAACTAAGTCTTTTCGGAAAAGACTATTCTAGGCAGAAATGTAAAAATAAATTTATTTGAAGGGGGTGAATAAGACTGTCATGACACTGTCATAAACACCTGTCATGAACATGAATAAGTCTTCATGAATATTTATGACTGTTGTCATAAAGCGTCATTCGGTAAATTATGACACTTTTAATACAAAGTTGACATTATTCAAAATGTCGTTGTTATGACATCTTGACATTAACCAAGAAATCATTACTGATATAAATTTGTTCTAAAAGTATTACTGATTGCACTTTAAAAATTAGGTATCTTTATGTTACTAAAGGTAAAATTTAAACAGTAATGATTTCTTGGTTAATGTCAAGATGTCATAACAAAGACATTTTGAATTATGTCAACTTTGTATTAAAAGTGTCATAATTTACCGAATGACGCTTTATGACAACAGTCATAAATATTCATGAAGGCTTATTCATGATCATGACAGGTGTTATGTCATGTTTATGACAGTGTCATGACAGTCTTATTCAACCCCCTTCAAATAAAGTGTTACCAATAAATTATTACATTTGGTTTTTAAATAGCTAAAATCTCTCTTCCATCTCTTTGATTGCAGAAATGTTAATGTCTTAACAATAAAACAGTAAAGAAGGTTTTTTCAGTACATTAATCTGCTCTGTGCCTCTGGTTAATGAGGTTTTATAGATCTGAGGTGGCATCAGTATCTTCAGGGTCATATCAGAACCCGCATGATGCTCAGATGACTGTAGAACAACAGCAGGAGGAGTCCAGAAATAAAGTTTGCTCTTTTTATTGACAGTTGAGAAATTTGCCAGAATGTACATGTGTGGTCTCTGTAGACAAATCAGAATAATACAAACTAATTAGAACCCATGTTACATCATAAACAAAATAAATAAGTTGGCATATTACTTCAGACCGGTTGTTTAACCTTAACATCAGATATTATGAATTAACACACAGCATGCAGCTTTACAACAAAGACACATTCACACTCTATCATTATACAGGATGATAGCTTTACAACCATAATCATCATTGCATAGAAGCAGCAACACAATAACAGACGTACCTGGTAAACACTAGTCAGAAATAAAATCTTTTATTCTAGCCAATAGCCAACAGCTTCATTTAAATAGAACCATTTAAAGTTAGATAAAATCCTAATAACTAAATACACTCATGTCTTTGTACAGCTTACAGTTGTACAAACGCATATCTTAGAATTGTCATGACCAGTGAGTTTGTGGATGACAATGATAATGAGCTGGGAGGATGGATCATTTTAGACGGTTTTTTAACATAAAACTAAAAACTTACAAAAAGCAGGAAAAATGCAGTAAGCCAGGAACAGAGAGCAGTGGGGAACTGGGAACTAGGAAAAACCAGGGAGTTTGCAGGAGGAATGAGCAAAGACTGAAAGCAGGTCTTTGCTGTCAGCTGACCTGAGTGCAATCGACCGCATATAGGAGTGTTTGCAAAGACTCATTAAATATACATTATTGTACTAATTTCTCCAAATCCTGTGGCTTATGTTGTCACAGAGAAAGTGTTTGAAAACAAAGCTGTGGAAGAATATCACTGCTGGAGAGAGTGCACTCCTTCAAGGTTACCAACATACACTGAAATATTCTAAGCATCAAATGTCTACATTCAGTCCCTCACTAAATCCCTACTCAAAGATTTAACTCACTATTAAACGGAAAACCTCTTTTGAATTATTCAGGGATCGTTTCTAAAGCTTACCCCACACTGAACTAGAAGAGTAAGATCATTCACTTTAAGAAATACTTCGATCTGTTCACAGTCATTCAAAATAAAGAATTTCTTATTACAGCATCTGGGTCAAAACACTGCATGTTCTGACAGTCTCAAAATAAACGGAGCAATAGATTAGACCTCAATGTAATGTCAAGCACCAGTCTCTTTCATCCTTAATGTCCCATAAGTGCTTTTTGAAGTTTTTTTTATTTAATATTTTTTTTATTTAATATATTTTGTGTATTTTTATTTTGCTATGTGTGTATCAGGAGATCTGCCTGTGCCCCTCAGCAATAATATTCAACTAACAATAACAATTTAGATAAATAAACTGATCTGGCTGCCTTCAAAGGATATGAATAGATTCTCACCTTGATGTGCCTCTGCCTCAGTTGTTCTGAAGCCCTGGCAAATTAATACCACGGATATTTTTTTGAACATAGACTTGTTTGTGAAGAATATTGTTGAAGTTACACAAAAAACAATTTTATTTACTTTCATAATTGTCCTTCCAGTAGTGGGAAAAGCCTCTCCCCGCCCCCTACCAGGTCCAACTGCAGAAAAAAACTCATGACTTTGAGTTTATCTGGCTGTCTAAATGCTGATCCTGTGGCGTATCAGACTAAATGCCAATACGCCACAGGCAGGGAGAAGAAAATCTGCAGGTGGATCAGGAACCTGAACTGTTACCGTGACACACCTCAAAACTGTCATAAGTTGTGGTTTGTGGTGGTGAGGTAGATGTGCTCAGACACAGGATGAGGTGCAAATGATGGTATTTAATGGCGTTCATCAGACAGAACACAAAGTCCAAGCAGCACAGATGAGCAGCTGCAAAAGCTCTGAGTCTGGTTGCAACTGGTAATCATCAATGGTGGGAGTAACAAAGTACAAGTACTTCGTATATATGGACGTGATGCTCTGAGCGTACAAGTACTTCGTTACTTTACTTAAGTACAATTTTTGTGTATCTGTACTTTACTTAAGAAAATTTAATAATGGATACTTTCTACTTTTACTCCACTACATTTTACAGTATCTGTACTTTCTACTTCACTACATTTCTACAAAACTGTCGCGTTACTCGTTACATCCAAGTCGCGTTGCGCTTATTGTCCGTTAAAATGTGAAGTTCAGGGACTTAAGGTGGCGCCGTAAAATCCAAGCAATAACGTGACTTGTCACCCATCGCCTTCCCCTTTACTGGCACGTGGAGCTCCAAGAAATGTCCAGTGGTTTCCTCTGAGCGGGAGAAAATGTCTGTCTAATCGTCAGTAATAGAATTCCGCTGCATAAATCGACATGTAAATTCAGCAGC
Organism: Poecilia latipinna; assembly: GCF_001443285.1. Classification (NCBI taxonomy): domain Eukaryota; kingdom Metazoa; phylum Chordata; class Actinopteri; order Cyprinodontiformes; family Poeciliidae; genus Poecilia; species Poecilia latipinna. The sequence goes on along the minus strand of NW_015114474.1, from coordinate 82 downwards.
CCTTCGCTTTCACAGACGGTGGGGACTTCGTCCAACTTTTAGCGTCACTTGGAAGGAAAGCTTAAAGAAAGGTAAGCTATGT
>NW_015114473.1:14239-130518 GCF_001443285.1 Poecilia latipinna | reverse complement strand
ATTTTGTTTTTACAAAAAAGAAAGAAAGAAAAACAAAGTCTTTGACTTTTAGTGGCCATTTAGTTGAATGGTTTTCATGTGTGATTCATTTTCAACCTTATTGCAGATGTTATTTATTTTATCAGTTTCTTGCTTCAATTGTATCCTCAGCAGGCAAAATCTATGACTCGTGACACACCTTTCGGTATTTTCCCCCTCAAGAAATGCAACTCAGGTGGATGTGGATACGTTTCTTTTCTTTCTTCAACAATGTGAGGTGGATTTTACTTCTGAAACATCTACATGGACACATAAGATCAAATGTTGAGCGCAAAGCAAAAATAATGCAACCGACCCTTGGGGTCAAATGACTTAGTTTTACACACCTCAGTAGGACTGAAGTTTAAAAAACATAAACTAAAAGTTTAGGCGTAATTTTCATCATTTAAGATTAAAACTTAAGTGATGAGATTCAGTCTGATTCAGTCTCGTCAGACTGTCAGTTCCCGAAACTACACACACACACACACACACACACACACACACAAATGCATTTGTGGTCAGGCAACCCTGCCGGACCACACGCACAGTAAAAAAAGTAATGGGGCCGACCCCATGACCTAAGACCATAGGAGGGTACAGAATGATGGACCCTCCTATGGATTTCATGTTCTTCATGACAAATTGTAGGAGGTTTTCTAAATAAAACATCTCCATAACTTTACCTCCGATGCTTCATGATATCTTCAAGGAACTGCAACAATTAAACGGAAGCTAAATTACACTAAATTGTGTTCAAGGAAGTGAAGTGAGCTAAAAATCAGTATCATCACCGATTCATTGTTCTTCCACCATTTTGCTCTAGTAGGTGTTCGCTTATCACATAAAATATATAAACTTGTGGTTGTAATGCAGCTTCATACAAAATACTTCCAGGGTGTACAAATGCGCTTGCAAGGCACTGTAATACGCACAGACAAGATAAGTCAGTGTGCATTTTTGATACGTTACATTTTTAATAAGCAATTGAAGGAAATAATGTAAGAATATAAAGTTTTCCCAGATGATGCCGTCTCTACCATTATCTGTTTGCCCGTTTTTTGGGGTTTTTTTTTCCCAGTGCCAACCCTGCAAACTCTACACCAGCAGAGAGGGAGGGATGGAAAACCAAGAAAGAGAATACGTCAAAGCCTCATGATGTTCGAAACACCAGAGCGCACAAAGAGGAGCAGCGGAGGACTCCGCAGTGGCACAAAGAGTGGAACGCTGAATCCTTTGAATCAAAATGACGGAACATTACCGGAGTGAGATCAGCGGGCCCTCCTGGATGAAAGCAGCCCAGTCATCAGAGGAAGATAAAGGGCGAGCTTGGCTATAAATAACACGTCTCTCTTCAGGTTTGGGTCGTTATATTGGTGCATCAGAGATAAAGCAAGATATGAAACAAGATTTAAAAAAAAAAAAAAAAAAAAAAAAAAAAGGGCCGGACAAGCAGGGAGGACTAACAGCGCAACCAGAGTCTCCTTTCCTTTCATCTGCTTCACTCACTCATCTTTTACACTTTGGATCCATAACAACCACCGCCGCCATCGATCCCGTAATCAATTCTGCTCTTATGTTGCTTTGTTGGACTGCTACTAACTCTGCTATGCTTGATTGTTGAAGCAGCACAGAGTCAGGAGGAGACCCGGAAAAATAAAGAGTCAGGGGACATGTCAGATAGAGAGGAGATTAAAAAAGAATCAGAGGATGGATTAAAGGCTAATTTCTTAGTAACTTTGTTTATCCATAGGAGAGCAGTTTCTTACCTGATGATGGTAGCCGTAAAACTTAAGGGTTTTATTTCTAAGCAACCACATGACCAAACCGAGCCGGGTGACGTCAAGGTGCAGATATGGGCATAAAGGCCAAGACTATGAAATTTCTTTTCTTTTTTTTTTTAACCTACTAAAGTTGTGTGTTCAAAAGGTCATGAGCTGGAAGACACAACAGATTACCTTGTTTAGAAAAGATGAAGGGTTGGTGCATTCATCCCACCAACCTGTTGCTCCTGATAGGAATGTGTTAATTTTTTTTAAAATAAATCCATCCTCTATGAACATTTCCACATGGGTTACTTAACAGTGAGTTTTTATTGTGTGCATCAGTTGGTCAGTTATTATTATTTTTTTTTATATGTGTGCAGATATATATTAGTTTGGTTGTTTATACATTTCAGAGGGTGGTAAAGTACTCAAAAATTGCAATACAGGGTAACACTTTATTTGAAGGGGTGTGCATAAGACTGACATGACACTGCCATAACATAAAGAAGTCTTTATGAATGTTTATGACAGTTGTCATGAAGTGTCATTCAGTAAATAATGACACTTTTAATGCAAAGTTGCTCTAAAAGTTGCATTAAAAATCCATTAAAAATGCCAACTTTGCATTAAATTATTCTAACTTACAAAATCATGCAAAGTTGGCACTTTTAATGGACTTTGAATGCAACTTTTAAGAGAACTTTGCATTAAAAGTGTCATTTACCAAATGACACTTCATGATAATCATAAACATTCATAAACACTTCTTTATGTTTATGACGGTGTCATGTCAGTCTTATGGACATCCCTTCAAATATAGTGTTACCCAATAAAGTAACTATAACACTATTTCAACATATTTTTACTCAAGTAAAAGCAAGAAGAAATGACTCAAAAAGTATTTGGTAAAGAACTGCCCAGTCAAGTACTGAGTAACTGATCAAAACATCAGTCATTTAATATTTAAAAGATAAGATGGAAAAAATACAAAGTTATGTGAAAATGTTGGTATTTTATGGAGCAAAATGAAAGGAAGTCATGTAAATAGCTACAAAATATTAAAATTAGACAAAATAAATGTTTTGAATCAGTTTCTTTCAATATAGAAACTAACAAAAACTGCGGGTGTGTGTCTGTGTGTGGTGAATTTTTGAAGAGCAAACTTGTTTTGACCAATCAGCATCCAGAAATTTTACTCAAACTTAAACACAAGATGCCAATTGTTTGTCTGTTTCAGTGAATTAGTTATGCAAAGAGGATAAGTTAAAACAGGAGCAATATCTGTCACAATGTCGTGTTTTTGGACGATAGCCATACATTTTGTTATGAAATGAGTTTCATGATCTTTAAAGTTGTACATCACAATAAAGTTGAATAATCTGGATTTCCGGTGTACAAATGATATAAAATATGACATCAACCGCCATTATAAAATGGACAAAATGCTGACTGAAATATGGTTTTCAAACATTTCCTGAAAACCTCTGCTTTTTTTTTTTTTTCTTTTTACATTTTTGGTGCTAGATTATTTATGTCTGTCAAATTCTGCTACCTTTGGCATGTTGCTTAGATTTAACCAAAAAATCTGTCTTCATTGCAAGCTAATAAAAACACCGTTTTCACTGGAAAGTCCATTTGCGAAAATCTTAAACACCTGTGAAGAAGAGCAGAGTGACCCACATGCATCAGAACAATTGGCGTGTAAAGGCAGTGACTCATTAGAAATCTGCCAGCTGAAGAAGCAGCTGTTTGTTTTCTTCTCCAACATCCAGGGGCCATGTGATCGCAGCGAAGAGAGATGGGTGGATGGAGTGTGTGGAGGAGAGTGGAGAGGAAGAAAGAAAGAGAGCGGAGCCGGAGAGAAGCCAACTTTCCATGATGATGCTTGAAGCTGGAGACGGGTGACGGGTGGAAGAAGAGTCGGAAAACTCTGAGTGCGCGTGTCCTCGCTAACTAGACACAGACTGACATGTTGGTGAGGAAAGCAAACACCTAACAGGCTCACGAAAACACTGACTTACACACACACACACACACACACACACACACACACACACACACACACACACAGAGACCATCCGTACATCAGATTCCGATCAGCTACCCGTTTTGGGACTAAAACCAGTCCAGGACTCTTGTTCAGAGAGCTGTGCAGCAGATGTCAAAAAACAAAAAAACAAATGGAACGTGGAAGAAGTTCACGTGACAAGAATGCAGTTTGAATTTAATATACTTTCTAAAATTAGATCCCTCTTGAACCCAGTTAGCCTAAAGCAAAAACTAAAAAAAGAACAATGACTGTGTTGGAGGAGGAGGAGATTTCAATCTGTTGCCTTCAAATTAAACAGGATCATTTCATTTCTTAGACATCGTTGCATAAACACACTGCTTTAAAGTCAAACCTCTGAGTCAAGGCACAGCATTAACATTTCCACACAGCTGACACCCTCACCGTTTTACAGTAAACTCCGCTGGACGTCGTCCCCCGCCTCCCCGCCTCGTAGTCGAAACACCCGACTCTTTCCACTTAACTTTGCTACCAATATTGTGCATTGATGTCAAACTTTACACTTTCTGTGCCAAAGGAAATCCACTGGGTTTATGGGCAGCCTTGATTAATGCCACTTAGCTATGAGGCAGGACCGAGTGCATGTAGGCTCATTACTCAGACCGAGCTGCTGGAGTCCAAATTGAACAATGATCGAATAAGTGCTGTGGTTGTGCAGCTTGTTAAGCTGATATTAAAAAAATGGATCGTCAGGAATCGGGGCCTTGCTGGCCATATTTTATAATGTCTATCATTTATTGAGGATGTTATAGGTGCCCTTTGCTTTTTCTTTGAAGTAATTTAACACAGTACAGTGGAATTATAACTGGAAAGTGTTTTTATTTTGTGTTTCATGTAGAGATAAAGCTGAACTACAGTTGGACACCCAATTAAAGGTTTAGTTCTTAGTTCTTGCATTGCTGTCTTATCTTTAACAAAGGAAGCTTGTTACAGGTAGCAAAAAAAAAAAAAAAAAACATGCATCCATCATATCCAAACGTCGAAATATGCATGTTTTTGTAAATTTTGTATGTTTTTACTGCTCATATTTATTTAGTCTCTTATGAATTTATTTTTTTTTTTTACTTCAGTATCAAATAAAATCTACTCGAGAATTTTATGCAGAAAAGATTGGCGATTTAATTTTATTCTTTCCTTAAAATTAAGTATGCCTATGTTGCATATTGGCATGTTGGCAAAATTCAGGACCTTAGATGTGTATAGATACTCATCTAAAAAGGGATATTTAAATCACACTATTTCACATTCAGCTTTAAAATGCAAATTGAATACCATCCTATGATTAGATGTTGCTCGCTTGTTTGTTTGCCAGTGAGAAATGGACAATTGAATACAGCTACAGATTAATTTTAATCACTCTTAATTTCTCTGATCAATCTAAACGTTTTTTAGCTGTAATAATAGCACAGTTGTGTCTTTAATTTTTTTTTTCCATTGGAGTTAGCTCCATATTTTAGTGATCATGAGATGTCAGTAAAGTTCATGTGCACATAAAGGCGAGTAACCCAATAATTATGACAATGTAGCGCATCTACGCAAGTCTCTGCACAAGCAAAGGTTGACACATCGATACAGCTGATGAGCAAAATAACGATTTCAAGGAAAAACGACTTAATGTCTCTGAAAAAATCCCCAAAGAAAAACAAAAGTCAAACCAGGTTACATCCAAATTTGATTCTAAAGTCTCAAATTGAATAAAACCTTTGGAAAGTTTCATGCTTTTATTGGAGCGCTGGCAGCAAAGAGCATACAGAATCAGCAGTTGAGATGAGCTGGCAGCCGGACGGTGTTCGATTCATGCCCAGCGGCTCAGTCCCTGTGGTTACCCAAACCAGCCGGGGCGAACGTAGCCAGTGATTGGCACATGAAGTGGAACTGAACTTCTCTTCTGCTTTCAAACAGCAGAAACTAAACCCAGTGATGATGTTTTTCTGTCATGTTCCACTTGCTCAATTGCATTTCAAGTTAAATATTTATTTTTGCAAACTAGACGACGACTTGCTGAACAGAGATTGGTACCAAATGTGAGTATTAGTCATGCTGTCGGGCAAACCTTTGAAAGACAGTCGTGTTTGGAGAGGCAAGAGTTTAATAGAGGATTCTTCGTGATGGTTTCCTCTTGACTATCCTATTTTTTTTAACTGTTTACCTCCATTATCACAGGTGACAAAAACTCTTTTTCTCCTCTTGTAGATTGTGCTAGCTCTATCTCCATGCATTTCAGCAGACGTCTGTCTGCGCATTTCCTATCTATAATTACACACCTGGTCAATCAGCGAAGTCGTAATGCTTGTTATTGTGTACCAGCGTCATTTTCTTTTCTTTTTTATTTTTTTTTTAGTTCACTTTTTATCTGGAGTTCATTTTCTCATTCATGCAAAGTTCTGCATCAATATTATTTAATAATTACTCCCTCTATTTGGGGACTGACAACCTGTTACCTCCAAACTGCAAAGTAGTTTTAGTTCAGTTTTAGTTTTTTGGTTTAATTTCATTTATCTTTTTATCCATAAGCTAACTATAGTTGTGTATCTTTTTACATTATTGATTTAATAAAAACTGAAGAAGAGGGCTGAACAGCACAACAAAGCTGATAAACATGACCCTCTTATTGTTAGCAGCCACCAATGTTACTAGTATTTAGCGTCGAATGGCCTAAAAAAAAAAACAACAACAGACAAACTTGTTGGTTTTAACCTTTTTTTTCTGGAAGTAATGTGGTGAGAATCGCACAAAGGCATAGACCTATCTGTGCTGAGCTTTGCAACCATGACAACTGATCATATAGGCTACAGAACCACAAATGAGATGCAACATAATGTACTGGATCCAGATCCTGTGTTTTTCTTGCTGTACTCTCATTTCTTTGCCTGGCTGGCATAGCTGCACAGAATCGCACACGCATGCTCAGGACAAAGTCAAGAGAAAAAGAAAGGATCAATGTTTCACAAACCATCAATGGCATTTCAACTTTAAGCAATGACATCTACAGATCAGACTGTTTCATGCTGAAGAAACAAATAGCATAGCACAGGAACTTGATGATGAGCTAGTAAACATCCATCCAACCATTTCATACTCATTTCGTATCGGGTTTATGAGAGTGCTGGTGTCTCCAGCAGACACCGGCGAAGTGAGAGAGACACAGAGCAGGTGACACTCTGTGGTTACCTTATGGGTACATAGAGTGCCAAATGCTGATGAATGGCTCTGAATGAAATGTCAATTTGCTACCATTAATGTCAACTGAATAATAGTACAGTTGGCTGAAGTGTTCAGGTTCCCGTCTCCGGAGTAAATCATCAATGGACAGCCATGACAGGTCATCATGGGCGAGTCTTAATACCCACACTTTTGGTGGTAAGATTGCTAAACATACTCAGTTTTCATACAGTCTAGCTCAAAAACTGCATTCCTGTGGCGTTGTCTTTGTGCCGCCAATATAAGTGTGGAGTGAAACTGACGTGAGCGCATATACGCTCCACTCCGACGTTCCAGGGTCTAAAGTATGGAACACCAAGACGGGTAAAAAGGCATTACATTTTGTGAGTCTTTCATACGTAAAGTGAGTTGTATGTATGCAAAGTACAGAAGGAACTGCATTCACAGCTAGAAGCGTACATAAATGAACCACACCACGCAGACGGATCGTTTTCATCCAATCGGTGGAGTCCTTGGATGAAAAAGAGCCAATCACAACCAACCAGTCAAAATACTCCTGAAAGTGACAGAAAAAAAAGCCTAATAATATGTCGCTAAGCATACAAATATGCTTACTCTGCATTTCGGCTAACATTTCCACATTCCTTGAGCTGCTACGGGATGCCATCCCCGCGACAATCCCTTCCCAATCAACTCACATCCTCAGTACTTCAGAAAAACCTTTTGACTGGACAGATCAAATCAAAACTCGTCTGGTGTTTTCTCGTTGTTAGGCAGACACATAAACGGAGATCTTTTAAAGAAACTGCTGCTCTGAAACTCTGGAAAAAAGGGGAAAAAAATATGTGGATCGAGACTATGGAGATAAAACCCTGAACCGCATTGATGGAGTCAGTCTCATTAGGTCAGCAGATGGTTGAGTGTTTCATTTATCACCAGGAGAGAGAAACTGAACCACAGACACTGAGTCAGTTCTGCTTATGCGAGAGTTTGTGTGAAAATGTATGATAAATATATGTATAACTGTTGATTTCTCTTCTTCTTTTCTCTTTTCTGAGTGCTGATTGTGTGGGCATAAATAGTGCACATTCAGTGTAAATGTTATGGTACTTGAAGCAGCTATCAAGTGTGTCAAAGCCTGTCATCAGCCCACACAGCTCCATCTGCTCTGGTGCCTCTTAAGCCGCATGTTTTCAACATGAAACTGGGAGTTTCCTGTTTGCATTCCTCATTCCTCAGGTCCCATATCACAATATTCTACAAGTAGGTGTTTTCGATACTAATTTCTCTTCTTAACTTTGACCAGTTCAGGTTTTTGAGGGCAGAAGAAGACAGTTTCCCCGAGAATGAAAACGTAGCAAAGATCACAAAAACGGCAACATGAGACATTTAGCATCGGGATTCTTTGGGTAACTTTTGAAAAGCTGTCACGAAATAAGAGCATCTCACGGATAGCTTAAAAAGACAACGAGATATTAATAGGGCAAACGTTTCATATATTTATATTTGTATATTTAGTGCATCAAAGCACAGTAAGAAGTAGACACAAGAGCAGACTTAAAAGGCAGCCATCTTAATAGGAAGAAATGGTGAGAAAAAAAAGTAGGAACAAGAATATTTTTCTTTCATTTCCAGTCTGGTGGAAATAGGACACAGTCAGCCTTTGAGGAAGAAAAGGAAATGAGCAAATTCCCAGTTGTTTTGCCTTCTCTCCATTTTCTCTTTTTCCTGGACATAAAAAAATGAGGAGAAAGCAGGAGACGGAAAGTGATAGGATCGCAAAATCTGCTGCTGAATTCCTACCGTTAAAGATCTATTAGAGGCTATTTTAAGACTTCTCTTCATTTCCACATTGCAGGGAAACCGCGCTCCATCAATCCTGCTGCCACGCAGTTCATTAGTCTATGACACAGCAGGACGGACGCTAATTATGTTATGGACAGAATCTGCATAAAAAGCAGCAGCGGACTGATGGGCATATAAATTCAGCAAAACATTTTACTATCCAATATCGACAGAGGAATTAATCTGCCATGCATTACTTCAATTGATGATTAAGAAACAAAAAGTCCAGTACCTGACTGTTTAATGTCTTGCATTACAAGCAAAAATAACAGTTCATTAATGATTTACGCAGATGTCTTGCGGGAAAAAAAATAAAAATAGCCACAGACTAAGTTTATCACAACATACTTGGGTGAAATAATGTTTCATGTTTTCCAGCTTTTCAACTAATAACTATTTTTCATAAAGTACAGAAAGTGAGTAAATCAATGTTTGTAAAAGGATCATCTCATCCAAAATGTCCTAAAGTAATGCAAGAATTTGTCTTGTCAAAGAAACATGCAAAGCTTATATTTTTTTTATTGATACTTCAACATATTAAAATAAGTTTCATTAATATATGCATCTCTGGAACCTTAACTATCTTCACTAAATCTTCAGATTTCTTTTTCAAATAATCTTCAGAGAGCCTTGCCGAGAATCAGTGGCAGAGACAAAAGAGGGATAATGTGTAAATGTTTATATTCCTGGATGTGCAGGTTGGTCTATTTAGTACTAGCTGATCAGTAAAACACTTCCTGGCAGGTTCTGCTGAATGCGTGACTCTACTCTGGACAGAGTCGCTGCTTTTGGCACCTGAAGGTAAAATACAGCACCTTTAAGCTGGAAGAATGGATTTTCAGCATTAAAGACCCACATTTTTTTAAAAAAAGAAGGATAAATAGAGACATTCCAGCAGCAAAGGAAAAAAAAAAAAGAAAGAAAAAAGATGGAATTCTGGGAACGTCCCAATCAGCCACGCTGATGGCCTCCAGATAACACAGATAATCAGTGACGGGGGACAAACGGCTGTTGCACCAGGGAGGGAGGCGGGAGAAGCATGCGCCTGAATGACACGCATTGAAACAGATCAAAAGCTTTGGCGGGAAACCTTCACACGCCTGTTTGATGTCTGATTGGTGGGGAAATTCTGGGCACTCTAACGCGTGTTCCCACTTGAGTGTGAAACTTATCTGTTTGCGATTGAGGAAGGGCATCAGTGTGATGTGAAGTGTGACCGTGTTTAGAAGCGCACACGCTGCGCGACCCACTACATCTGTTTCTATCGTGACTTAATTACATCTCCTCTGGTATACCAACAACTCGTACGAATCCCGGGTTTATTCTCTCTACATGTCACTTGACTTGAACAGCTTTGTCTTAATGTGGCGACTATTTTCCTGGGTCACAATTTATTTAGCTGTCTTCACTTTCAAACAACTTGACAAAGACACTTTCTTGCTAGCATGGATGGTATATTTTCCTGTACTGGTCTGAATTTATGTAAAGATGGAGAAAAAATATATGACAATCCTCAGAGAAAGCCAGTTAGAGGCTGTGACAATAAAAAAAACCTTGTGAAAAAAGTTCACCTACTGGTGGGATAACAACTCTACACAAACAGCCAAAAAATTTATTTAATGTTTTAGATAAAAGCATAATCCGTTTGAGTGGTCCAGTCAAAGTCCACGCCTAAATGCAAGCTGTGAATTTGTTGGGATATCTTTTCAAATCTTAAAACTTGTTCACAGATTCATTCACAGATGCTCTCCAATCTGACTGGGCATAAGTTATTTCACAAAAAATGGGCCTAAGTATCATTTGTGTAAGTCCAAATCCATGAGTTTAACCAAAAACACTTCCGGTTGCAATAGGAGCAAATTGTTGTTCAGTAAAGAATAGTCACAGGACCTGATTTTTATTTCTAAGAAAAAAAAAAAGAAGAAATATTTGTTTTCCTTCCACTAAACAATTGTTTTGATTTCTGAGTACCACACCTGTTGCTCGTTGGTGAATACTTCAGCTGATTAGCCAAGCAGATCAGAAGGTTACAGCTGTTAGCAACATGGAGGTTTACTCGACATACGCAGGATGCTGATGTTATGACTGACCCATGACTGACCCATATTTGGTGTCTGACGTAGATCACCGACCTGATTTTTGCCCTCTAACCTGCATGTTTTCAACACACATACACACACACACACACTTATAAATAGTATTTATTCACAATCAGACATACCACTCCCACACCCAGGCCTCTACCCCCATCGGATATCATCCCAGCTGATTAACAGTAACTCCTCTCAAGCGCAGCTTGTGAAAGGCTTTTTTTTTTTAGCCCTGATTAATACTAATCACTACTATTTCAATGTCTTCAGCATGTGTCTATCAGTTCCTTTTCTGCTCTTACTTTTAATTGATTGCTACAGCATGTGTTGCTTCTGGTTTCATACGCTTGTCCTTTTGTCATCTTTCTTTAGCTACATCCCTTGCTCCTCTTGCTTACCCTTATTTTCCCAGGTTTTTGACGAATTCCACATTGACAGATTCATCTGGATTTAAAGGTCAAGCAAGACTTTTGCAAAATAATTCAACAACAATCAACTTATGATTAATTTCTATAATGGCTTATTAGGTCAATAATAAATCATGTTATCGATGATAACATCTGCTTAGATCTTCCTTTAGTCTTGTAGTTTCGCCACTATCCAGACGAGGGCACCACTGGTCATTCTTCAGTAGACCCAGTTGATACAGGAATAAAGATGGCGGCAGCATGCCAAAAAGGGAAAGATAAACATTTCAAGCAGAGTCCAGAGTGAGATGCAAAACACACTTCACACGGTTCTGTTTTGAAATATAAACACTCAGCAAGCTTTACTGCAAATTAGTGACTGATGTTCTGCACAACGGTGAGGATCATTAAGAAAAATTAGGACATGATGGAAAAAAAACATGACGCCAATAAGCAAGATAGATTTTTTTTCTATTCAGCAACCTAGGAGGTTTCTGTTTTACTACATTTCATAAAGATGTCTGAGTTTAATAAGGCGAGAAAAAAAACAATTTTCTGTTTATTCAGTTGGTTTTCTGCACAGCTGACAAAATAATGTTACATTTTATTGATTTTTGTTTTTTTTTAAAATCAGCATGTTGTGGAAAGATGGTTGACCCTCTTGATACAAGAGAAAATTGTTTTTTAAGAAAGTGGCTGATAATCAACAAATCCTTAGTCGATCAATAAGATTAATCAGCACCTTGCATTCATGACTGTGAACTTTTGTTTTGCAAATCAACACAAAGCAGATCATAATTGTGAATTAGAAGAAAAATTACACAAGAGTTGAAATGTTCACCTTTGAGGAGTAGCTGAAGCTCAGTCAGCTTGGATAGGGAACATCTGTCAGCTGCAGCGTTCAAGTTTAACCACAGATTCTCAAACGCATTCAGGCCTGGAATTAGATGGGGCCGTCACATGAATATGTTTTGATCCGAACCATTTCATTGTAGTGCTGGCTGTACTTTTAGGATCGTTAAAGGTGAACCCATGTCCCCATCTTTTGCAGCCTGAACACCCATTTCTTGCTAGGTTTGATTTGTGGCACACACTTTCCATTTTACAGATGGTTGACCAGGCGGCGCTCCGCAAGATGTCCAAAATGTGGAATATTGTTTTATTGTCTGATTCTGCTTTAAGAATTTCCACAGCGTTGTCACTTATAATCACCGCGTATAGCTTTACAAAATGTGAAGAGGCATTTCCTCTTGGTTGAAATGCATTCATTTATTTATTTATGGAGTTAAATCTGTGACCTTACACTTGTGTCTCTTAACCTCCGTAGGTGGAATCCTGTAAAACACAAAGATCCGCTCTCCGAAAGGAAATTGCCTTCACTCCTGCTTATCTGACTAAAGCTGCGGCCAGCTGTTGCATGTTGACCGCATGTGTGTTGGAAGACTGCATGCTATTTCCTGAGCTGTCTGTTAGGTTCGCAAGCACAGTTGCTTTTCTTTTCCTTTCATTATACCAGAACCAAAGGACGCCTCCGGCTCCTGAGTGGCACGAACACTAATGTGTTTACTCCGCTTCCAATTTGTGTGTTTGTGGCAGACAAAAGGGGATTATTTGTTGCTCTAATGAGCATTTGTTCGAGCTGCAGTTTTTGCAGAACTCACACGACTTGTCTGTGAATGCATCGATCACGTAAACCCTGATTTGTTTTCGATTCTCTCATTAGCTAATTGGTGCCTTCTTACAAGTTATTAAAAATTACGGCAGGAAAACTCCGCAAATTACATTACCATGTACGCACTGACAAAAACAAAGTCGGATAGATGGATGGATTATAATTAAAAGTGAGTTTGTGCAATTTTGCCATAACATTCATGAGTCAAAAGTGTAAACAATGACATCCTGATAGACCAAGTGAATCTCTTTCAACATAAAAGTTAGTTTATGAAGCTAATGGACAGCAAAACTAATACAGATCAGAACAAAGCAGACAGAATGTGCAACATGAATGGAAACAACAAAAGTCTGCTTAGGTAGATCATTTGCATGTTCTAATCCTTAATCTAATTTAATCACATCATTCACCTCCAACTGGCTCTATCAGGGGTCTGCAACCTGCGGCTACTCTTAAAAAATTTAAAAATGATAACTGATATTTTAAAAATAGATGAAATAACAAATGCAGATTTGAGCCGTTTTTATGGGTTTTCTTCGTGGAAAATAATTCATTTCCACAGCAAAATTACACTGAAGCACCAGTCATTTTAATTGTTCTCATTATTTGGCTGTGTAAATATTAACATCATATATAGCCATCATCTAATTGAAATTTTTTAAAATATTTTTCTTTGCAATATAAGCCTAGAAAATGGGGGGAGGGGAGAATGTTGAAGAAAATCTGATGACTTTCAGCTTGACTGACTTGACCGCCGACTCAAAACTCAAAAATCCGATCTTTTTTCCAATTAGTGAACACATCTTAACCATTAGAGGTTGCACTAACCTCGGCATTCATTGCTGTGGAAGTTGTTGCTAAGTGAAGAAGACTAAAAGTGAATATTCAGTACCAGTGTCACATTTACAACTGAAGTTAAAGGGAGCACAGAAACAGAAGAAGCTATTAGCAACAGTTTGTTTTTGTCACAGAGGCAAACTGACCCAAACCCAGCTAAACAGAGAATAGCCAAGTAGCTCTGTGTCGCACTTTTCAGCTTCCACCTGTTTTGAAACCTGATGGATTTGGAAACGACTGCAGGCTTCTGGAAATATTGGGAGTGAAAATTCTCAAGGGGGAAAATCACACAGACTGTTTACAGTAAACAATTTGAACTCTTCTAATAGGCCCATTTCAGATGCTAAGATGGTAATTTCCAAACCATTTGGTCCTCGTTTTATAGCGGTACCACCCTGTTTTACAGCATCTCGCCCCTGCAAGGCGATAATCACCTCCGCTTCTAATATATTAAATTAACAACTCCTCTCTTACAGGACGGATAGAAGGCAATACGTTGATTGATGTAGAATCAGACTCGCTTAAAAATGTAATCAATAGGTCAAACCAAAGGTCAGACATTGGCCACAAATCTGACCGGCGCACCTGAAATATTCACTTGATGTGCAGTTCTGTATGATGTCGTTTTCCTGTAGCACACGACTACATAAGTATTCACCCCCTTAAATATTTTACCCTTTTTGTTGCTTTTACAACTCAGTCATGATCACCAAAATGACTCTTTGACAAAAAAACAAATGTCAGAGTGAAAATGGATTTCTACAAAATACTGACAAAGAAAAAGTAAAAAAAAAAAAAAGCAACATGAAATGAAGCATTTTATATTCAGCTCCATAAGTCAGTATTTAGTAGATGCATATACTTCATTTCTTTCCTCCTTGTAAAACCATTAAAGGTCTGTCAGGTTGTGTGGGGATTGGTAGTGAACAAACCTTTTCAAATCCGGCCACAAAATCTTTATCGGATTGAGGTCTGGGCTTTGACTTGGCCACTACAGAACATCCACTGTGTTGTTTGTGTTGTTTTCAAACCATTTCTCTGTAGATGGAGAGGGTGGTGGGGACTGGACCTCTGCTGGATTAGGTGAGTCAGTAATATTTCAGAAATTTATTTAATTATTTTCTATAAATCAGTTTTCACTTTGATATTAAAGAGTTTTTATAGCTTTTTGTTGACAAAAAAAATCCAAACTAAAGAGGGTAAAAGACCCAAGGGGCTGAATACTTTCTATAGACACTACAAAACAAAACCTAGTCACAATTATTCAGAACATGTTTACTGAAATTAAGAAACATTGTCAAACAGCAACGAAAAACTGAAAATACATGACTTCTTGATGTTTAGTCTTTAAATGAGCATATAAACAATTTAATAATAGTTTCGTAGAGTCTGTTGATGATATACACTTTTTTATTCACAACAGCGTGGTTTTACATAGCTAACAGAGAAAACCGACTGGAAACAGTGAAGTTCTCAGAGTGTGGCGCATGTGTGTGGTTTTTTTTTATTTTTAAAAGCAACGTGTTCACAATGGAAATCCAGTAAACACCTTGTAAAACATGATCAAGGTTAATGTATAACTCTTAGATTCTTACAGGGACAATAAGAGTCAGGGAAATTCATTGAAGTGGGCAGAAACGTTTGGAAAGACCTTGATGCTCGTATTTGTTTTTTAATGCAGGGCAATAAAATTAAGATAAAATACAAGGAAAAGTTTTATTTGAATAGCTTGATTCCTTTATGCTTTCGTTCAACGCCTTTGAGCATTTCAAACATGCATAAACTAAATGACAAACACTCCACAAAGCACGCATCTGCTCAAGAATCATTTACTTATGAGTTAGGGATGCTAATAATCCTCACTAAACTTTAATTTGCAGCTTCTTCATCCTGGAACACAAGACTCAGCAGACTAAAAGTGAATCTTCCACCACAGCCAACACTTTGCAAGAATCAATAACGGAGGGGGGGAAAAAAAAAAAAAAAAAAAAAGCTATTATTGAATTTCTGAGAGGGGGCACATTTGGCTGAAATAACTTTATTAATAGCAGGACTTGGACCATAAAATTGTTCTTTGAGATTGCCAAAAGAAGCAGGAGACAGAAAGAAGGAAATTGCTTTTTTTGTTGTTTTTTTTTCCCTCCAAGTAAGTGAAAGTGTGTGTGAGCGTTGATGCCGAGCCAATCAGAGGTGAAGTAGGAGACTGTGTGTTCCCATGTTGAATATTGCCTCTTCAATGCGCATTTGACTATGTAGGTATAGCAGTGGTTTGAACTTTGGTTAGACTGCGTGAAGAAACGTTCCCCCTCCTAAAGTATAGCTGCGCACTGGGACACGCATGCACAGACTCTCTGGGGTCCAGTGAAAAGTTGCTTTGAAACCATCCAGCTCTGAGAACACAGAACTGTTAAATGCTTTTGAAGGATGTGTTTTTGCAGGAATGTGTGTGAAAACATGTTACTCACCTACTCGTCAACCAGCAGGAAGCCCATATGGAGAACAAACGGCACCACAAAAAGGGAGAGAAAAAAAAAATTGTTCAATATATTTTCTTTGATACAACAAACCGTTGAAACTGGTGTAGAAAGTTAAAAGATCATCTTCACGAGTTAGTTTTTTTTTTTTTTTTTTTTTTGAAAGAAGCAGAAATGTATGAAGTTTTGAATGTGTTTCATAACTACTTTAGTCGCTGATGCATGAAGATTATCTGTCACAGGAAACAAGACTGGGTACAACAGACATAGCATTGTCATCTATGGTTAATTCAAAACCTATAAAATAATTAACACCTTGTTGGGAAAAGACCTGAGAACCCTTAAAAGATTAATGAAGCCAAGAGAAAAGGGTATAAAACACATTAGATGACACTGAGGCTGAGGATGACAAAGATACTAATAACACTTTTTTTTATATTATTCTTTGGTTTTAGTAGGTATCATTTGAAATATTTACTTTCTATTTGTCTTTTTCTTTTATTAATAACATCTGCAATTACTTCCTCGCTATCGTTCCTTTACATTTTCTAATCTTTTTACTTGAAATGATTGACGAAATATAGTCACATAAAATAATCTCGTTAGAATCAGACTTTGTTTGGATTTTGAATTTAAAACTCTAAATTTTTTATCATTTAGTGTTACGTTTTTTGTTTTTTTTTTTCATTTTAGTTTAAAGTCACCAGGAAAAATTCAAGACTTGCCAGCAAAGAATTCTGCTGCGAATGTCGTGACCTTCTGGTGACCCAAGACAAAGTAGATCCAGTCAAGTAGCTTTTAGCCAATCAGATTACGGTCCTTTAATCACTCGATGTAAGTGCTCAACTCTGCTGCAACTCTTAAAAGTCGACCGTGGTAACCAGCTGTTTGTCACGTAATCAAAGGAGCATAAAATTGATTGGCTAAAAGCTACCCGACACTGTCTAGAGCCGCTTGCTTTGGCTTATGTCACCACATGATCGCCACATTCCCTGGAAAATCTTTGCAGACGAATTTTCGCAGTTGAATTTTTGAGGCAATTGTTTATATTCCAAGAAAATCTTTTGCAGGTTCATTTTTGCACGTGGAATTTAGATGTAAGTATTTAGCTGCACTAATGATGATTCATTTCACTCAGCATGCTAAATGCTTGAAACTGGAAGAATAACTGAAAGCTTGAGCTCTGAATAATTCTGCCACTTAAATCTTTGGGTTAATTCTTAAACACAAAAGTTTAAGTTTAAAAATGTAACTTTTAAACTGTGATGTACCCTCTCCTTTGAAAACTACACGTTTCATTCCACTACACAGGCACATGCATATCAAAAATGTTAGTTCTACACAGATAACCTGAGGTTCCATTAAAGGTTTCTGTCATTTCCTGAGTTTTAGACCTGCGCAACATGCATTTTTTTCAATATGCCAGCAGTGTGACAGCACCTTAAGCAACGCTGAAAGATTATTGACACCTTAAAGAACCTCTTTGTTCTTCCGACATTAGCTCAAAGTCTCAGAAGCATCAATGGATGAATTAGTACTTATCTTATTCTTAAAGTCACTGAGGTCTTTATGTGGAAATAAAAAATGGCAGTAAATTCCTGAGTCATGAAGCAAATATAATTACTCTTTCCTTACAGGCGACAAATCTACACAGTAAATTGTTTAATCACTGTTGTACGATGTGACTGAGAGCAGCCGGCGGCCTTGTTGCGGAAAAGAGCGGTATGTAATGGAACATCAGCGGGTCTCGTGTCTGGCTCACAACTGTAGCTGTGTTTTATCTCTTGCCGAAGAATACACACACAAAAACAGTAGTGGTGTCTGTGAGCTGCCTGTGGTCTGGACATGATCACAGGCTGCGGTCAACACTGCAGTGTCTGGGTTATACAATTTACACTTGTCCACACACACACACACACAC
This sequence comes from Poecilia latipinna, assembly GCF_001443285.1. NCBI lineage: Eukaryota > Metazoa > Chordata > Actinopteri > Cyprinodontiformes > Poeciliidae > Poecilia > Poecilia latipinna. The sequence continues at coordinate 112,258 of NW_015114473.1, read as the reverse complement.
ACACACACACACACACACACACACACACACACACAGAACGTGTCATCAGCTTGAGACTGTGGCCATGTACTTTTAACAGTCTTTCATGGTAAATGAAAAGTTGGGCTTGCCTTTTTTATCTTTTCAAGTGGCCCTAAACAACTGTCTTCCAGGGTTTTTGAAAGTTTTTCTTTTTCTTTTTTTTTATACTAGTTTTCAGTTCAGTCCTTGAACATACCAAGACAACATAAAAAAAAAGTCAAGAAGACTGACTTTTTATACTAAACCATTTTAGACTGCATTCATAGGTCATTCTTGTTTTTCATTTGATTGTAAGTTGTTTCTTATGTTCTGTTCTTTTGTATGGGTTTTGCTTTTTATTTTTATTTTCAGTCCACAGTGTTTGGTGTATTAAGATCACCTGTTTTTTTTGCTTAAATGCAGATTAGTCTCAACTGCTTCTCAAGTCACTCAATCGTGTCCACAGCAGTTAAAAGCCACCCCATTTCATTACCTTCTCATCAGATCCTTCTGCTTCCCTGCCAGGCCACTTTCTTTGTTGTTTCTTGCGCTCCCTAGGACTTTCTTGCTCTTCGTTTCAGTTTTTGTAAGTTTGTAGATTTTATCTGCTGCCACTCTGCTTCGCTGCATTTGGTTCCTCACTATTACATCATGAGTTATTTACTCAGGTCATTTCCTTACCCGCAGTGTGTCAGACATGGGTATCATTTTTAGTGTCTACATCCAAAATATATCTGTAAATTAAGATCGTTGCTTCACACTGAACCCACTTACTGTTAGCCATGGAAATGTACTGCTCAAAAAAATAAAGGGAACATTTCACTTTAATTTTGTGTGTGGCTCCAAATCCAGGCCTCCATTGGTTAATAAATTTGATTTCCATTGATGATTTTTGTGTGATTTTGTTGTCAGCACATTCAACTTTGTACAGAACAAAGTATTCAATGAGAATATTTCATTCATTCAGATCTAGGATGTGTTATTTGAGTGTTCCCTTTATTTTTTTGAGCAGTGTAAATAAAGGCCGCCTATAAAAATTGGTGGTTTGTAGCCACAGGATGACCATCAGCACAGATAGCTATAAACAGAAACCGTTATGAAACCCGCTCACCCCAAAGGTTCCTCAGTCAACAGCAAGTTTTATATGACTAAAACTGGAAGAAGGGAAAAAAACAAAACAAAAAAAACACATGCCGAAGAGATTGTGTATGAAACATCTAAGTAGTTTTATTTATGCCTGTTCATCCCGACACGAGAATGGTGAGGCTTATCCGGGCTCACAAATGTCAAACTGTATCGAAAACACTCCCGCCAGTCTTGTGTGTGGCTTTCCCACCCGTTCCTGAGCTTCCCGTTACAAAAATACCGCTGCCACCTGCTTGTATAACTGTCTCTGAGCTATTTCTCCTCCAAAGCAGCATCTCAACAGCTGCTGGAGAAGTATCAGCGCGGCTCTTTCTGCGAGGAATATCGGTCCCTTCCCACTCAGTGGACATATCAAGCAGGGTGTGGTTGTGTAAAGGATACACCTTCCTTATTTAACTGCCCTACATTCCCTCCTCACACACACATCACTGTCTCAATAGGAGTAATGACCAGACAATCTCATGTGGCCTTTGACCCTTTAAACCTCGGCTCAGGCCTGTCCTTCCCTTCCGCCCCCACACTGGTGGAGATTTCAGCATGTGCATCAGTTCCACAGCATCTGGAACATATTCCAACTCTCATTTAGGTTTATGGCGGAGCTGTCGCTGGCGCTGAGCATGGACATCTATGGAGCTCCAAACTCGAAGAGCTGCACTTTAAAGAGCCCCTGAATGAGAGGCCCCACATGGGCCCGGTTCTCCCCACAGATGCACCCATTAAAGTGTTCGCTGGATGGGGTCACGGCCCTATTCGCCCGCCTTGATAGCTGTTAAAAGGTGATGGGGGAGCGCGATTCTGCCTGAGAGAAATATGACATGAAGGAGCCTGGGTTGTTTTTGTTTTTTTCCAGTAGGTGTCATCATTGTGATCTGAAAAATATCACCTTCCCAAATTGTTGTTCAGCTTAGAGAGACAATAGCTCTGTTAGTTGCTGTATTCCCAGTGTATATTAAGGGAAGGGCCGGTTACAGAATGCTGTGCCACCACAATCTGCATAAAAAAAACTAGTTTTCCACTGCTACATCAGTGCTTCATGTAAGTGGAATCAAATGACACAATGTCCATCAGCAAAACCGCAAAGGTTGTCTGTAGGCACGTCAAATGACTTGTTACAGCACAGTAAAGCACTTTAGGACACTTGTAAGATGGTGTAAACATCATTAGTCTTTCATAATGGTTGCTATGGCAAAATTAAAAAAAACAAAAAATTGCCAGAGGGGTATGACATACTGGAACAGCCCAGAGGGTAGACACACAGATTTTGAATTTGCGTGTTTAGTTAAACAGTAAGAATAAGCCCTTCTTACTCATACTTATTACAGAGTCATTCTGATTAGCTTAACTGTTTGTTTTGAGTCAACTTTGACCGTTCTTGTAGCAAACATCTTAGATACTTGGCAATATTGTTATTTATACCAATTCTTAGAGTGGGACATGTATGATAGGCTACTTGTTTTACTGATTCTGACTGTTACGTTCGATTAGATAAGGGAGTTTTAATCTTCTCATATCAATACTGGGATTAACCCTCCCAAAGTCATGACGCTCTGGAGGACTGTGGCAGATGTCACAGTTGGACACCGGGGAAACAGGGGTTTGTCCCATCAGATCGTCAGTTCCCAAAACTACACACACAAAAAAAAAAAAGCTTGCAAAAGCGCACGCGGGGTCAGCGCAACCTCGCCAGACCACACACAGGGCAAAAAGGGTTCATTTTGAACTTTTAACAGTAAGTGAACCACAAATACTCTCACAGATCAAATGTTATGCACATGAATCTGGTTTCTTTAGCTCTTTCTAGTAGTAAAAATATAAATTACAATAATCTGCATTTCTTCCTCCTCCCTTGTGATCATATTTTAGACAGCCTCACATTTTGCAATTGAACTGCAACTTGGAAAATACATAAGTTGCTTAAGTGACATAGCAATCACATGTGCAATTTAGAGGTGTGTGCGCTTTCTTCCGCTTTGAGACTACTGTTTCACAGGCAGACAAGCACATACTGATCTACAGATGAATAGCATCTGATCATGGCATGATAGTTATTGGGATGGTGATTGTGGATTCAGCCACATTTCTTGTCTTTCAAGGTCTTTGCATGACAATTGTGAAAAATCCGACGTTCAAAGCTTAATGAAGAGGGAATTGAGTTTGTTACAAAGATCTTCTACATTCTGACTGATTTTTTTTGTCTTGGGTTAAAGCCTTAAGGAGCACAAATAGGAAAATTAAAACATACCCCTAATATCAGATGGCACAATTATCTTTAATTATCTTTTTTTTTACCTAATCTATTCAGAATGTTTTAAACATTTATCCGCCACTGACCGACGTGAGGTTTGAAACAGGTTCATTGCAAGTCTTTACAGTGTCTTTCATGCTCACCAACTATTACTGAATACTTGTGTAACTAAACTCAAAAACTCTGATGTTCTGAAAATCAGACTGATGGCATATCAAGCACCATTTCAAAATAAACAATATTTAGAAGAGACATTGAAAGATGACGACATTAAACATTAAAATGGGTCCAAAAAAAAAAAAGGCACCCATAAATAAATACTTATTCTTTTAAAAGCCTTAACCTGCAGAGCTGTCGGTGGCTTGTGGTGAAAAAACATACGCTGCTGTAAACAACTCTCCCACAGCTAAGCTGCAGCAGGTCTGTTTCCAAAGAACCTGTGCTGCAGGAAAGCACCAAGGTTTTAAGTCTTGCACCGCTTCTATTTTGAGTCTCTTACTCCCCTCGTTTCTGGCTGTGGTCTCTGCTGAACTTGAAATAACCCCCTCAGCAAGTAAGCACTAATTACAAAGCTTCGTCTTGTCAACAAGGCTGTATAGATATTTTTCTTTAGCAGATTGGGCTCATTAAGTCTCTGTGCTTGCAGTGAGACCATTGAGGGACTCTGCCAAGGCGAGGGAGAGGAACAGCGGCGGGTTGCGTCTGTAAACTGTGCAATCGGTTTGCAGTCGTCCCCACAGTGTTTTACATGCTAGTCTGACCTTTTTCTATTAACAGACAAAGAGGTGATGGAGAAAGTGATTAAACATACACATTACTCACAGACCCACATTTGTTTTAAATCGACATATGGCATAATAAATGACATAACCTGATGCGATGTTCAAATTGACACACTTAGATGTTAAATAAATGTACTCAATATGAGTGATGCACTTATTTTTCAAGCCAAACGACACATTTTGAATCAAGTATAGGAAGATAAAAGTTATTTTTTGTTTTTGTGTTTGCTCTTTGTGAACCCCTGTAAAAGATCAAGTTAAACACGAAAAGCAATTAGCTTTATTTGGAAATTACTTCTTAACCAACCTGGTCTTGTGTGAAAAAGTAACGGGTTTATTTAAGGTCATGCTACAACTTCTCAATGGGATTTGTCTACAAACTTTGACTAGGCTACATCTAAACATTTTTTTCTTCTTTTAATCCACTTGGAAGTAAACTTGCTGGAGTGCTTCAGCTCTCTGTCCCACTGCTCCTTGTGCACTTGAGCTTCAGATCACAAACTGTTCGCTCCATCTCCAAGTAATTTCTGGGAAAGAGTAGAATTCATTGGTTTACAGAAAGTCGTTCTGCTTCCAAACAAACAAAGGAGCCATCACTGTAAAGTCTTTTTTCTGTTGTTGTTTTTAAACTCGTCTTAGTCAAAGTCTTCAGTGCTTTACGTTATTGTTAGCAGTGTTTCGTGTTTTATCCATTTGTGGATAGTAATGCCTATTGGGGTGTGGAGTCTCAAAGCCTTATTAATGGTTACCAAATAAATGTTCCACTGCTTCAAAGTGGACAGCAGGCCAACATGTCAAAGACTTTGTTTCTTATTCGTTTTTCAAATTTCTGTATTTCTCTAAATTTCACAAATCAGGGCATGACATGATGATTTTAGAGATGATTTAGCCAACTTGATCTTATCAGACATGCTCTAAAAATACGTTCTTCATCCTACAGGTCTGGTCATATGTGCCTAGTTAATTAATAAGTTAATAATTTGAAGTTATATTTTAGCATTGGTCCAGATTAGTTTTTTTGTTTCCACTTTAAAAATGACATCAAATGAATTCTTTTTGTATTCACTAAAATTCTTTGTCTTGTACTGACATTTGTTTGATGAGCTACAGCATTTAAATAAGAAACTAGAAATTAGTAAGGTAGACATATTTTCTACTGTACTATAAATACAGTAGAAATTGTGTCTACATCCAGCAGTCTCAGCAGGTTTTAAAGGTTCTTTAGAAAGCAAAGTTTTGAGCAATAGTTTGATAAAAAAAAAAAAAAAAAAAAAAAAAAAAAAACCAAAAGGGAAATTTCCACTTTGTAGCTTTGAATGTGGTAGAAGAAGGTGAGGGATAACAAAAAACTTAAATTTATCCTCTGAGGCCAGAAAATGTCCAAAAAGTTAAATGGCACCAAGCAAAGAAAAGGGGGAATTGAAACACCATTCTGCACTGACACGCTGGTATTTTCACTGATACCAGCTGCAGATGAACTGCATGGTCTGATCCCGGTGGCATTTAAGCACCTTGCCACGGTCAGTAAGACAGATTAATCAGGACAAGAAATACCCAGTACAGCTCCTTCTTTACTCACGATTTCACACTTTGGGAGTAGGATATGCGGTCAGGACTGAATTATTCATTGCAAATGTAGCAGAGGTGCACAAATTCCGACTTTACAAACAAGCCAAAGGGAAAGTGAGTCAGAGGCCAATATGAATTTGTGACTCAATTTTATGAGTCTGCAAATATCAACCAAATTACTCAGACTGATACTGGGGGTCATCTATTACAAGAATTTATTTTTATTTTTTTCAGCACAACCTATTCATATTTTACCAGAAAAAGTCCACAAAAGGTGGACTTACTGAAAAATATACGCATTACCACAGGAAGCTGTAAGAACTCCCAAACCAAGGTTGCAATCAGGTCATTTTGTTCTTGCAGCCCTGTGAGACAGAACACAATTCTCTGTTCTTGTGGAGTGAATAAGCCGTCAACACTACACAGTCAACTGTTTGTAGTATTAGAACAAAGTGGAAGTGACTGGGAACAGCAGCAACTCGGCCACAAACTAACAGGCCACTTAAAATCGCAGAACAGAGTCAGCGGATGCTGAAGCCCATAATGCGCAGAAGTCAGGAGAGACATTCTGTAAACTTTATGTAGTCAAGTGTGACGCAAAGCATCAGAAGAAGTGGTCTAAACACCGGGCCATGGGACTAGACAGAAGTGGAGAGGTTTTTCTCGGAGATATGAATCATGCCTTTTGATGTGGCACTCCAATGGATGAGTCTGGGCTTGGTAATTGCCAGGGGACAGCACTTGCTGTAAAGTTTTATGCAGAGGGGATTTATGGTGTGGGATGATTCTTTAAGGTTGGACTTGAAAACTTAAGCCCCACCTCCACAGGCGTGGCTTTAACCAGTTCTTCCCCAATCATCCCTGCCTGGATTGCTCTCCATTTGCAGATTCTGCATGGCTCTTCTCTGTTTTGGAACCATGTTAGGCATGGTGCAAGCCACACCTAGCCAGGTATTGCACAAAAGCGATTTGATTAACATTTGTTGCTTTGGATTGTGAAATCTGCAGTGAAACTATAGTACTCGCCAAGATGGGAAGCTCCTAATCAATAATTCCATGGTAAAATCTTGAGGTCCAAACCTTTTTATCAGTTGTGGAGGAAGGACATTTGTTCAAGCCCCCAGTGAACAAATGTCCCAAGAGATTTCAGAGAAACTGTCCACCAAACGGTATGAATGACATCACCACTTGATAAGACATTAACCGGAACATTTAGGAAAACATTGGTAGCATCTGTAAATTCCCAGGTAGGGCGCTGGTCTTGTTGGTCTCTCAGATGACTTTTTTCCTGACTTTCTTCTCCTTGCTTTATTAACTCACATTCAAGAAGTAGACTTTGTAATGTCATTTTTTTTTTTTTGTTGGCCAATGCATTAGTCAAGGATTCCTGTGTTTAGTGTTTCAAACATCATTCTTCAAGCATCAATGCTCCAGTCTCAGCTATCTTGAAGTGGAAATCTTTCTTTTAAATATATTTTGGAGGCAGAGATTTAGATAGTTATAACTATGGTGACATGCAAGCCTGAACACAACTGAGAAAGAACAGTCACAAAGAGTTGTCAAAAATATTTATATCTGCTCTTTTTAAATCAGAGACAGCTTTCATTAAGTTAGCTTAGAGATAAGCTCATTCGCAACTCACCATGGTGTCTTGGGTCCGACAGGATCAGCAAAGATCTAAATATATTAGTTTCAGCTCAAAGTATTGGCGTACACTGTGCTATCTGTATGTTCAAGCCAGCATTGCTAAACCTGATCTCCGAAGGCAAATATTGACCCTTGAGTGGCTTATGGTCACATAGGAAACTGTTTACTCTGAAGACTCTTCAGAAACTGAATGCCGCAATATGTATGTTAATGACAGGATTGTGTCAGATTTGAATCAGGTAAAGACAGAAAACAAGGATAAATAATATAACTGTCTCTGCTAAAGAGAGTCATGACCAGTTGGCATCAAAATCCATTTAAATGTGTTGTAAAAGAAAATGAAAAATAGAAAAACTTGTGAAATATATTGCTGCAGGTGATGTAATCCCATAAAGGAGTAATCAAATCCCCAATGCATAATTTCCGCTGTAATGTGTCTGGAAGCAAATCTTCTTAAGCATTGGTGTGCAGAGTACAAATATTGTCATATGAAAAACTACTGCAATTTTTTTCTGTCCAGACTTGGAGAGTGATGATCATTTCCCCCTCACTCCTCCTGCATCTGATCTAAAGAAACTATGTCTTCTATGAACAACTCTCCCTTCGCTGCTCCTCAATAACAGAGTGATGGCAGCAGCTGCTGGGAGGCTCCACACACCAAATGTAAACACATACCTTCTCTTCACAGTCTTTAGGCCTTGACACAAGAAAAATTGAATGTACACACATGTGTTTGAGAGCAAATTGCATACTCTGTTTAAGGTGTTATTTACCTGGAGTATTTTTTATGTAAAATCAGGGTCATCATGACAAGTAAAATGCAAACAATAAGAGAAAATCATTTCGTCCACTTGACCGATCTACAAATTTGTTTTCTGTATGATTTCAAAATTTGAATCCTCAACATTGCTGAATTTGTGCATTGCCCGTGTCTCACCAGTCTTGACCCTCACCGCTGTGTGATGACTACTTTTCTGAGGGAAAATATTAGCATGGTGTAATTGTATGACATTTTCTAAAGCAAATGTATGCCGTGATTAAGAAATATCCAAGTCACTGATGATGCCCGCGGTGGTCAATATAATTTTCTCCAGTGCGATGAGGCAGTCCAGCTGTGAGACACCGAAACTATTGGACGATAAAATCATTAAGCGTCTCTTCTCTTCTGAGTCCAGCTGGCCTCCTCCCGTCTCACACTCATTCATCAACATGTTAACTGATAGCCACAGACAAAATGAGAGGGAACCCCCTGCTGCCCTGTGACCGAATCTTAATACCTTCCCCCGCATTGCGACAAGGAGTGTAGATTTACAGAGATTTAAAGAATGAGAAGACTGATAGCAGACCTACTAAAAACGTGATCACAATCGCATTTTTCTAATTGCACTGCAGTACCATTTTAAACATTTTAAGATGTTTGATTTTTGACTAGGCTTTTGCATGAATGGTAACATCCAATAAATGACGTGTTCATCATTCACTGCTGACAGGGCATTTATATTGTAGCTGTGAAAATGTAATTTTAGGTGTAACATTAGGTAACATTAGGTACTCATGCCATCAATGACTGTGCACACTCATCGACTGAGTGACTTCAATCCAATGAGATGGCCAACAGATTTCCATGTCAAAAAATATATTTAAACTGTGATTCTTTATACTATATCACATATTGTATACCATATCCCAGCAACTTATGTCCTAAAAGAGATCATGTTTAGACATTATGTCACTAAATATCCTCACAAAAAAAAAAAAAACCTACCGAAATACTCCAAGCTATATCTTAAGAAACGGAAGTCCTATTATCCATGTCTGCCTAACTTTTACAGCTTAAGCAGCTTCTAAACCACAAGGTTTAGGAGTGTGGGTATGACACTCTCTGTGGGGTTGATTTATGGACTCTGTGCAACCCAGTGAAGCTCCAGATACACCAAAGTCACTTATTCATGTCAAGAATAAGTGACAACAAAGACACAACAATGTGTCTTTGTTGTCCAAAGACACATTGGACAACAAAGTTGTCCAATGTGTCTTTAAAGACTTGAATGGTAAAAGTAAGCCAAGTCCCTCTTCTGAAAAACATCCCTGCCCCCTAATCTCTTCACCACTAAACTTCATACTTGATGCAATGCAGTCAGTCAAGTGCCTTTCTCCTGGCACTCCACTGCTCTACAGTCCAGATGAAGAATGCTTTAAACCACCTCATCCAGCACTTTGCATTGCACTTAGTGATGTAACGTTTGGATGCATTTGCTCCACCATAGAAACCAATTTCTTGAAGCGCCATACATTGTGTTATTGAGCCAATCTGAATACCATTAAGTTCAGAGTTCTAGGGCTCTTGACCCTGGATGAAGTGGTTGACCTCTTCACACTATACGTTTCATCATCTGTTGAAGTCTCTCTGAGATGTGATGTGGGCAACCACTTTGTGGCTGAGTCAATTCCACTTTGGTGCATTACCACCAATTTCTGGAGTGATGCATATTTTCAAAATGATTTGTCAGATGAGACGCTGTAAGACCTGTGTTTTACTAATTTTGAAAAGGTTTGACCTACTGCAGCAAGTTTAGCCAATTTTGATTTCTCTTACAGCCTTACAAATACCAACTTTAACATTTTTACTTTCCTTTCAATAAAATGTTTGGGATGAGATGAAACTAACTCTCAAAAACAAAGGACAGATGTTTGTAGTCGCTGGTTAAAGTATTGTTATTGTGAGAAGGTTAATATACATAGAAGTGGAGAATTATGTTTTGTTTCATATCACCCCAGCTTAACGCCAATGCTACAGACATTCATCATCTTTGATTATATAGGGGGCGTCACTCCCATTTGGTGCTTTGTGAAATTTTACTAATTTTCTAGAGTTAATATTGCTGTTTTCAGAGATCATTATTTTCACAAACGCACTTGAAAAAGGCTGTTCTATTGGTAGCAGTGGTTTTTAATAAAACTAATTCCTCACCAAGACTTTTGATGTAACCTGAGGCAATAAAAAAACAAATGCATCCTCTTCCAAGTGAGTGTTATAATAGTATATTACCAATATAATACTTCAACAAAAGTATGAAGTCTGTAACTAGACAGTTCAAGACATACAGATGTCCCGTTACATCCCTAATAAAAGTTTTTTTAAATTATTCAAAACCACAAATTATAAAAAAAGTTAATTGTGTAAGATTTGTCCTTTGATATGATTATGTCTCAGGAGCCCAGCACTAAATATCCCCATCATAACTTAACCACATGCTGCAGCCATGCAGGAGTCTTAATGAGTCTTCCTGCGGTGAGTGGCCATTAGACATTTATATTTTGAGGATAGGAACATTTTCAAATCATGCATCTGAAATTAGATTAAGCCAAGTTTGTCATTAGTGTAAACAGCTGTTATAAGAAAATGTTGAACTTTACATCAACTAAGTATGCCAACCCATTCAGATTCATAATTTTCCATGAAAGACAGAGGTTAAAAGTGTAAAAGTAGAAAAAAAAGTAATTTACAGCTTCACTGTTACCTGATGAAATCAAACTCCCTTTAAAAAGCAGCAGACTGAATAAATAGCATAGATATGTCCCTGGAAAATACCGTTTGTGTTGTAGCCGCCAAGATGAGGTAGTGTTTACAATCGATGACGCCCCCTGATCACAGAAAAAAAAAATCTGATTTATGGTATTTTCACACAATCAGTCAAGTTGAAAATCGAGGAGAGGCTCTAGCTCATTGAGAAGAGCAGTGGCCTTGCAATCACAAACACTGTGGGTTTGATTCCCACAGTGTTTCTTCACACCCAGATACATATCACTCTGTGTAAGAGTGTATGAGCATTATGAGTGCGACTGAGTGAATGAGACTCAATCCATTCAACATTTACACAACAAACATGTGGAAGAAGAAGATACTTTGGTCAGATGAAATCAATGTGAAACCTTTTGACCTTCATGCAAAGTGCTACATGTGACAGAAAACTAAACATACCATCTCCATGGGGAAATATATTGGTGGCAGCTCATGCTGTGGGGATGCTTTTCATCAAAAAGGAAAGAGAGTCGAAGGATGAAGCAAAATACAGGAGAATCTCAGAAGAAAACATGTTAGAGGCTGCAAAACGCTGAGAAACAAGCGCAAGAAACAGTCAACGTTAATCTGTCCAGTCAAGCATTAATGACCTGCTGATATTATACACCATGTTTTAAATCCAAATCTGACCCCAATGGATTCTGGGGTGTCTAGTGTAAATGCATTCATTCAGTTTGACAGTTAATTTCCTCTAGCTACTAAAGTAATAGCTTTCGAAATTCTCCTGCAATTACAACCTCTCCGAAGCCAGCTCTTTGACCCAGATTAATTCTGTCTGCAAGGCTCCAAGTGTGTTTGAGCCTGGACATGTGGATAAATGATATCCGTCTTAAAAGACGACCATGTAGGCCAATTTTGGTAACGTGGTAACATCTTTATTTTTTCCCCACCTCCATATCCAAACAAATACACAATGATACCCACAGTTCTAAGCTATCGCAATGCTCAGAAAGGATCTGAGCAGCAGTGTGGTTGGATTAAAGAGCTGTAAAACTGTAGTAAAAGAGATTTACAAGCCTCAGAGAATTCTAACACACTTCAGCCCAGATTTAGTTTCCACTATTAGAAAGCGAAGGAGTGGGAGGGGGGCACTGAAACAAGGAGGAAATAAAAAAAAAAAAAGAAGAAAAAACGTGAGCCGAGAGGAATGACGCAAAGGCACACAAAGCTGGGAGCGCTGATATTCAGCAAACACACATACACCTTATACATGCGTCACAATCATGCAGGTGGCAAGAAAAAAAGAAATCACAGGAGCTAAAAATGCCCAAAAGCTCCCTGAGCAGATCCAAGCAATGCCATGTTAATAGCTTGTTGCCCGGAGCATTCCCCATGCTGGAGAAGCTACATTAAACCGCCGCCACAACAAACACAATGAACTTCACGGGAAGCCGCTGTCAAATGAAGGATATCTAGTGACACACTTTGGTGGCAGAGCATCAATCGGTGGCCAGAGGATTCATATACCGCAGGATTTATAAGAGCTGTTGGCAAGGATCCCGTAGAAACAGGAAAACTATTTCTGGATTCCATATAAGAAGCCGCGTCCTCGCCCTGGTGACTGCAATATTAAAAGGGAGGCAAACAACTGGTGGCATGAAATATGTACAACGTCACTATGAATGACCAACAAGGGCGCGGAGAGAGGTTAGGGAGGGGGCAAGGTACAAAAACAGGATCTTTGCAGACTTTAGAGTGCTGCAGAGCTCTCGGGTATTTCTGTCACTCATAGTTAATGGGATTTTTGTTTGTTGAGATGAGGCCAAAAGGCAGAAGCCAATTAGAAAACAGGCTATGCTTGAGATTATTTTGGCAGCAGATAAGAACGCAACCAGAAACACCAGGGTCTCAACTCATCTTTATTTTTCTATGTTGCATTAAAAAGCAGGACAAAGAGTTATCTGCGCATTAGAGTCACAATAGATCACACTGTGGGGACTGTACAATGTGTGTGTCTGCGTGTGTGTGGCTCATGCTCTTCTGATCCCTCTTTGCCAAAGTATTGTACTTTGATCTATGAAATTGCAACATCATCACCCTGACTTCAAAATAAATTCACCATAATGTCTCACAGATGGAAATGTTTCCATACGAGTAAGCAGCTGAGTAAAGAGTCTGTTAGCAGAGGCCTCAAACGGCAAATATTGTCTTTAAAATGGTCCAGAAAGTGAGATTAGAAATTATAAGTACAATGTAAAATAAATGTAAAAAAAAAATGCAAACATGAAATATATAATAAAGCCTGACGTCATTCAGAGCGCAAAGCATAGAATTAGACTGTATAGATCTGCCTTTATGGCTCGGGCACATCGTGAAATGGAAGCAATTCATTCAATACAATTTGGAATAAGGTTGCAACATAAAATGTGGAGAAAGTGAACTCAGTATTTTCCGGATGCACTGCAAGTTAGTAGTTCAATCTCAAAAGTTGCAAAAAAAAAAAAAAAAAAACTGGTTGTATTTTCAGTATCTACCCATAAATACATCAGCCTGTGCGGTGAAATGACCTGTCATGGCTCGCTCCGGTAGACAACAAACTGTCACGGTGACGGGGCGCAGGCTGCGATGTAATTTGCAAAAGCACAGCCAGTACTGGTCAGCTGTAATGTCAGGCAGATAAACTGCATATGAGCTCAGTAAATTCATTAAATCAAACGAGACAACAGCATGGAGGTAGGCTCTAAATATCTCCTCCAACCAGAGTCGTAAAGAGATCACAGAGGATAGTTTCTGTGCTTGTTTTAGTCTTTGGAAGCTTTTTAAAGAATTTGTTTTTCCCATCAGGATAAACGTATCTTCATGATATCTAATAAAAAATTTTTGACAGGCAGTTTTTAGTTTTGTAACTGACCCACAAAACAATAAAAATAAAAATACTTTTGACATCTTAGTGTCACGCCTGTTCAAAACTGCCAGTGGAGTAAATTGAGCCCAATTCCAAAATGAAAATAAGGACAGACAGTGAAACGGGTGGATAAAAATGTTCAAACCGGCCACCAAGCCGAGGTAAAATCTAAAATGGTTGACTCTGTGGCTGCAGAGGCGCAAAAAGTGGGTATGCAGCATATGCAACGCATAGGGGCGCAGCACCAGAGGGGGCGCCAAAACCCCGTCCCGTTTATGTTTTCCCATACACTTCAGCGCGCCTCACGCTCCTTCACCTCTCGCACATAACGAGGTACATGTAGCGATTCTTACACTTCATGTATCATCGCCTCGGGGGGGGGGAGCGTCGCCGATTTACGTTTTCGCATCCACCTGAATAATGTGTAGTTGCGCCACTGTGTGGCTGGATATTTCCACAGTTAGGTTTTCTCAGGGACAATGAAATGAAACAACCCCTGAATGTTTTGGTTTATGGAGGGTTATACCGGAGTGGACTTTAATAAAAAGTGGATACAAAGCAGCCAGTGTGTTGAACTGCAGATATTACTTTTCTTCTTCCCCGAGTGTCTCTCCTGCTGTGGATCAGAGGCAAGATGAGCCAGAAAAACTGCTTTCCCTTCATCCTACACAGCCAAGTTGCTCTGAGTCGAGAAGAAGTTGTGTAACATTGGCGTAGAGGCAGATCTGAGGGAGTCAAACTGCTCCAAGTTTTCTGACGCCATCAGTGTCCTAGCAGTCAGATGGCGGTCTCTGTTTTACAAGTATCTGCCACAACTTAATCCTAAAATCATCTTCACCTGTCATTGTTTTTCCCAGGAGGAAACCACCGTCGTATTTTGAGAGTACCAAACTGAATCGTCGTTTCTGAGGTTTTGTTTGGTGTACATTTTTAAATTGGTCCATGGTACTGCTTAAGAGGGAAATCTACTTACCCACTTTTAGGTCCAATGCATCAGACGGGTTATGGGTTTTACATTGAAAATTATCTTCTTTTGTTTCAGAGACTTATGCTAGCCCAGGTTTGTGTGGAATTTGAGCTTTTTGAGTTGCGAATGAATATAGAGGTCTGTGTTCAGTTGTTTTCTTTCTGATCATTATTTTTGTGTTCAGATTGCTGAGCTCCCTCCCTCCCTCGTATGCCTCTACCTGCTCCCTTCCCCAGCTGTATCTGCTCACATGTTTTTCCACAGTTGTTTCATTGTAAGTCCTTTGTTTTTTCATTGGAGACTTTAGATTTCTACCACGACCTGCATTTGGGTCCTACCTCAATCCTAACAAGACGACATCAGAGAAATGGGCTGGGCTTCCCACAGGAGACAAGAATATCCCCAAGTTTGTCCAATCTTAGTAAAAACCTTTCTGTCTGGGAAGTCCTCTAACTCCTGCCATATTACCATGAGTACGAACTATTGAAAAGAAAGGAAGAAAAAAAAAAAGGTCACATTTTCCCAACTAATCTGCGTCCAAATAAGACTTTATTTGGGACTGCATCTGGACTGCAGTCCAGCATTTGAAAACTGTAAAAGATGCCAATCAGCAAATGTTAAGAAAACCCTGCCAGGAGGGCTGAAATTAGTTTCAGATTACTTGGATTCACTGTAATTAATGACAGGAGTGAACTCAGAGGGACCGAATGCCAAAATTGAATCAAAGGCTATTTTACAATACAATATGCTTTATTGTCCCCTTGGGGGAAATTAGTCTCATTCTTAAAAGTGCTGCACTTGGCAGTTTGACAGAAAAATATGTACAGGATGGTAACCATGTGCTCGACATCACCATCCAGTAGAATAAAAGATCACAAAACGCCACTTTCATTGCACATGACCAACGCTCCAGAGCGGTAAAATGTATTAATAAGCAAGTAGTGGAAAGTACTGATTCAAATTATTTGGGTTTTCTGAGATTTTCTGTATTCATGTTTTAACATATATTGTGCCCTAATAAAGTTTATCCTTTATTAGGATTTCATGCATAATAAAGTCATATTAAAAGGTAAAAGCAAACAGAAAAAAATAATTTCATATCCACTACATGCAACATTGAATGAGAAGGCAAATCTCAGTAAGTGATGCAGTGCGTGGACATCAGGATGTGCGGTCCAAAAAACACAACACTGCCTCGGCTCAGTTATTGTTTATGCATAATTTAAAACAGTGATTCTAGTGACCACCTGTGATATGCGTTCTGCATATGAAAACATCCAGAAAAGCAATATAACAGAAGACCAGAATCAATTCATTAGCAGCATTTACATTGGCGCTTGTTTGCTAAACCCCCAAGAGCAGAAATATGGAAAACTCCAGACATTAGCTTCTGCAGTAGTGCCAAGACGATTTCCACTGTGTGTATTGATGTATATTAAGGTATATTTGGTGTTTGAAATATTTAAATAGACAGTTATCAGCATTCCAAGAGGGGGTCTCAAGTATTCATAAGAGCTAAGCCTCTCAAACGCCAATGGTTCACCGTGTCTGGAATTAGCAAGTGCAGATTTTCCACCAAAATAATAACTGCATTTAATCACAGTCAACACCCACCATGCAAGACTCCACTGGTGAAGAAAAGCACATTTAAAGTTTCCCATGAGACATTTGGACAAGCCAAGCTTGGTCAGGTGAAAACTTGATGTCCCTGCAAGTCGTCCCAAAACACAACAAACAGTAAAGTTTGGAAGTGACAGCATTATGGGGTTGTAGAGCAGAATGTGGTGTTGGTGTACTTCAAGTAATCAAATAAAGGATGAATGGAGAAATTTACAGACGTTCTTGATGAGAAGCTGACTATGAAACGAGGGTGAATTTTTCAGGAAACAGTGAGGAGACACTCAGCTGGTTTCAGAAAAAGACTCAAGATTCTAGAGTGGCCCAGCCAATAACCTAAGTAGAGGAAATAACCAAGGATCAGAATGATCCATACTTCCTGAGCTTTCAAGATTTGTGTTAATGGATGGGACAAATTCACTCCTGAGAAATGCATGCGACAAGTTTCACATACAGGACAAGCTTTGAGACAAAAAGGCTTTCCGACTAAGTAAAACGTTTCAGTAGGCATGTTCGGTACTTATTCCCTGTGACATTCCACTTTACTTTACTTCCTTTACGGCTTAATTTGTTGAGATTTCTTTGAACGTCTGCGTAGATTGCTACCAACATCTGGTGTGTGAATTTCATGTCGACATATATCTTTGTTTTTCATTTTCTTCTTGAAAAACAAAATGAACAAATGATAAAACAGACATTAATAAGAGAAAGACATCACAATAAAACATAACTTTTTAACTTTTAAAGAGATTCCCTGTGCACTGTTATTACGTCTGCAGTTTGCCAACAGTTGACACAGAATTGCTTTCGTCTTGCCACCATTTCCTCCCATCAGTCAAGCTGTTTCACAGCCTGTGGTTGCTTTGGGCCAGCCGGCTCAGCTGGGGCACAGATCAGCAGATTTCCAGTAAGAAATCATCTTTTCTGAGAAGTGATTTCATATCTAATTGCTTTTATTGACTCGACAGCGCTGAACTGGCGAACGCCCCTTTTGGCTCGCTGGGTAAAAGCAGCCGCCACAAAAGAAGGGTTTCTCCACTTGTGTTTCTGGCTTATTGGAATGCAGACTAAAACTTAAATGGCGAACATTGTTTAAAATAAAGTTTTAAAGTTTCAGTGACTTTTGAAGCAATGAGGAAACTGCACAAACTGTCTTGCGCATTGATCTGTTGTTTCTCTGCTCTGTTTTGAACCACACAAACACAGATCTCAGCAGCAGACCAAACGATGATCAATCAGTTAGCTGTATAAAATCAGTAGGACCATCTGCGTTTCAACAGAAAGGGCAAAGAAGAACTTCTATAAGTAAGGAGTAAAAAGAGTAGAGGCAGAAATGGTCATGTTTGGTGGAAATAAAACACGTCAAGCCCCTGACTGAGTCATTTATGGTAAACGTGTTCAATATTACAGAACCGGAAGAGCCCCTAATGAAGGTGGCAGTGTAATTAACAACAAGAGCAATCACAACAGAGGACATCTCAACATCATTATGATTAATAGAGCATGAAAACACAAAGGCCAGCGAACAGGAAGGGTATCATGGTACTAATGACCGCTTTGACTGAGTCATTTATTTCACTATAAACTTTCTCTAACACCCCCATGTGCATGAAAACTGGGAATTTGTGCAAATAGGTTTGTTCATACTTTAAAACAGTAACTTTTAATTAGAATAACCTGGGGGGGCGGGGGGGGGGGGGGTTTGTTAAAAGCAAAAATTTGGGGTGCATGAAAGGGCCTACTTTCACGCAGACAAGGATTTTGTGCCAAAGCGAATTTATTTCATTATCAGACACCTACGTTGAATCAATATGTCATTTCGGTTTGGACACCACAAGAGATGATGCATGTCTCACATAAATCAGCACCATTTTTCAGTGTTTAGACTAAAGTTTTAATGCTCAGTTCTTATTTTTTGATAGTCAGATTTGGTTTTTTGCTTTGTCACCCTTTCTACTAATTAAATATGACCGCAATTAGACTTCTGTGTGAACGGTCTATGACCCAGATGAGCAGGAGACGAATGTTGACATCACACAGCAGAGCAACGGAAGTAATAATGGATGCAGCCATCTGTGGATCGGTTTTAAAGTTGTTGAGCGAAGGGAGCCAACAGCATCATCACAACATCATAAGATGATGTTCATATGTTATGAAGCTAATAAAAAGAAAGTAGCAACAGCATTTTGTGGACCATTGACTGCAACTTCAGTAAAGAAGTCTGAATGTGTAGTCGGAACCATGAGTGGTGGGTTTGTGATGTGATGCGCTTCAGTGATACAGACGTCTGTAATAATTTCATAATTAAAGTTTTTAGCCAATGTTTGCATCCAATCTTGCTTTTTCTTCTTCAATGACGTAAATGTAGGATTAAGTGCGACATGACTGTTCTGAGTGCAGACGCTTTGAAAACTATCGGACACATATCTGATTTAGTACCTTATTGAAGTGGCACAATTTTTTTTTTTTTTTTTTTTTTTGTGTGAAAACAATTCACCTGCTGTGTGAGCATAGCCTGAGGATGGCGATGGACATGCCAAATCAGCTAATTTCCATGTTGATAGAAAAAATATTTAAAAAGTTTTGGGGGTTTTTGGTCTTTAAAAGGAGAGCAGGATAACTTTTTTTGTGTGTGTGTGGAATACATAAACACACACAAAAATGGAAGAGGAAGAATACAGCTACCTGTTAAGGAGGAGGGCTAGCTTACCGAGCTAACAAACTGAGGATGCACAGAATGAGCTCAGAGACAGAGGCTGGGCAGCAGTACTGTTAGCCTTGCAGGGTTTAGACCTGATTTGAATGAAACAACTACACCTCTGCTGTTTCATGCTAATGTTCCTTGAATAACAAGATGAATTATTTTCACCTACATGTACATTCAGCGGAACTGGAGATAAACATTCAACAGCACAGCTAGCAAAAACGGCAGGGACTGTTACAGCTATGCCATGTGGCTCATAGCTAAGCTAATACATAATGGGTGGGGATGGCAACCACACATCAACAATGAACAGTAGTTGGTTATAGAACCTCTCGGTGAGACATTGCTCGACAAGGAATCATAATGTATGTTTAGGCAAATTCCCTTTATGGATCACACATCAAGAGATGTGAAAGGTGCTTCTAACCTTGAAAGTAAACAAAAGAGGGAAAATTCCTTCATTTTTTTTCTTTAAATTTATGAAACAGGAAAGAAGTTTCTTGTTTCTAATCATAAATCTGCTCAAAATATCAAGGGCTGATTTACAGACTTTTAAACATAATTACAGCGCAACGTCTGTTAACATTTGCATGCAATGACTAATTAGTCATAGATAGTAGTTGTTGTTCCATGGAAAATATTTCAATGTTTTAATGATAGGATAAGTAAAGAAGATGCCATGTTCAATAAATCATCACAAGGAATGTGGTAGGAAAAAAAAATGCTGCAACTATAACAATTTTAAACTCACCAACTTCGCCTTCAAGCTCATCAGTACAGATGGTTTGATCTCTTCCACCCATATATTTCCAATTACAGGATAGAATTATGAGCCCGCTGTATTCTTAAATGCGATTGTTTTTTTGTTTTGCGTCACAGTGTTAGGCTGGCTGCTATTCCCAATTATGATTAATAAAAGTGATTCATAATGGAAAAACCATTATGACTTCACACACCCATAGAAAGCGGCTCAGTCATACACGCTATGGTTGCCAGACATGTCAAGTTGCCTGGCTGACAAACATTGTTTTTTCGCAATTATTTCATGATCAATGGAATAAAAATGTTTTTCTTATGTCTGCAAATGCTTCCCGACACTTGTCTCATTCATCTGCTGTGAGCCTGAAGACACTGACAAACACTTTATAAAGAGACATCTAGTACGCTCTCAAACACACGCACTGTTTGTCTGATGGCTGAACTGAGCCTCGTCACCACATGGGGCAACATCTGTGTCACTGTTGTGGCAACTGTTGCGGTGAAACCTATTCTATATCATTCCACGGGCTTCTCATAAATAACATGAGCATCAGCTCTGAAATGCAGATTGCATGTCAGGGTGGATGTTGTGAACATAATGTTTTCCTCCACCACAAACCAGAATATTTGGGGCGTTTCAAACAGGCAACCGGAAAATCTGGAGTGCACCTTATGCTGGGATCTTATTTTACTTGGTCCAGATCTCACACACACACACACCCATCCGGTGTCTTTTATGCACTCGTATGACTATAGCTCTGCCACGTGAGAAAAAAGGGACACAAGGTTGAAATTTTTGCCCATCTTCTCAAGGAAAATGAATACATCTCCATCACATCGCAACAGAATCCTCCCTTTGAGCCAATCTAACACATTTCTAACAATAGCTATTACAATAGACATGTGATCAATATCAATGGAAAATGCGTCCGAAAAAATGTTGAACTGAACTCTGATCCCACACCGCACAGCATTCTGGGGGATGTAGGCAGAGAATAAGGTTTGACCGACCTCATGGCAAAGTTGGTCAAATCAACTAGCTCACTCACTTTTTGTTTAACTACCAACATCTGTAATACATCTGTAGTGTAATACATCTGTAACTGCACTGTGCATATCTTTGAATGACTTCAGTCCTCAATGATCATGTCAAACCTCTGGCCTTGTTGGTTCCATTATGAGGCTAAAGACGGAAATTTGATTTTGAATTGACAAACCGATTACATCCAGGGACCCGTACTGAACTGCTGCCCCTCACACTTTACACCTTTCCTGTAGCTTCTCATTTTTTGTGGGATAACATCATGTTTGTTTTAATCCAAAGTCATCTTACGACAATGAAGAGAAATAAGACGAGTTAAAAGAGACGAGAAGAAGAGGACCAGAGTCTGAAAAGTCAGGAAAAGGGTTTGGGAAAAACAGAACATAAAGATGAATGGCAGCAAACTCACATTATATGAGAATGGCCCCTGCTGACTTTATAAAATAGTGAAGTCATGAATTGTGACGACTTGGACAGTTTGCATCTCTGCCTGGCTCTAGCACTGCCGGGTCTACACCGTTTACACTCTAATGTCTTGAATAAGGCAGAGTCTGTTCTCAATGCACCATTTACCTCAGAAACCTTGGGCAATATTTCATCCACTGGCCTCTCTGAAACTTGTTGTCTTCCCCTCCTCCACTCCTCCTTTCTTTACTTAACAAGGCCAGGAGACAGAAAGGGGAGAAGACATTTGTCATTTTGCCTGTCAAACTGCAGAAGCTGCACACTCCTTCATGGTGTCTCTGTGCCGATGTGCATGTGTGTGGACTTGGTTCTGCAAGTATGGAAAATCTATCGTGGCTGCAAGCTAAAAATGAGCTCATTTTACACCAGAGACCCTTGTGTGCCTGCTGATGTGTGAGCACACACCGCAGGATTGTTGGTGTGAAGAAGTCAGGTGGTCTTTTGCAGCACTGTGATCACCTGTGGGTGGACATGTCGTTACTTTTTTTTTAATGTATTCATATATGGCTGAGCTCCAAGGTGAAAGAGACCTGAAAATATCTGATCTGTTTTCTCCAACGTGTCTGCAGGTCAGGGTCAGTGAGGTCTTCAGTCTATTAGATACGAGAGCATATATACCTACCTGTAGATGATGGCTGAATAAATATTTTTAAAATCAAAACTTATTTTCCAAGAAGGGCTTGGTGGATAATTTTACATGAGCAAATATGTGCTAGCAATCCTTCTTACAATAAAACAGAATTAAGTTGGAATAAACAGTGTATTTCAATAAACTTTCTGTTCAAGGAGTTGAGTCTTCAATCAAAGAACTCTAGTCCGTCTGCCTAGAACGTGATTTATTTGGGGAGGTCTGAATGCGTAAAACTCTCATGCGGACCAAAAAAGCAAACGCTGGTCCATCTAAAAACCTAGGTCTCTGTTTGGTTGAAGTGAACTCTGATGCGGATCAAATCCACATAAGAATGCCAAGTGGGCCAGCAACCACTCCAAAAGCTGGAAGCAAACTATAGTGCAGGGCATTCTGGGTAAATGCAACAGAGCTGGAGGAAATGGGGAAAAAATTTTCCATTGCATTACCTTGCAATAAATTTGCGTTCCCTCGCAATATGCTTACTGTTGTTGGTCAACAGTCACAAATGTCGATTTAAAATTTCAAATGCATACACATGAAAAGAGCCTCGGTGAAAACGTGTTTATTCTTAACACTTTGGTGTATAAAACTAATTGAAAATCGATTTATTCACTGCATGTTTATGTTTGTGTAAGGTTGAGATGGAGCTGCACATGAAAACACCCCTTTAAACCATTCAGACAAACAAGAAGAACACAATCAAAACTGTCAGATGACTTTATTATCCTGTAATAACTGAGAAATAGACCAAAGGGTTTGGATGTATTTTTCTCTCCATCATAGGTCTGTGGTGCATTTCTGTCCTAAAGAAAAAGATATAAAACTTAAGATATTTCACGAGATTTTGTAATGGCAGAAAGAACGATGGCCACCGTAAGAAAGATTTACAGTATTCAATTAGGCCGCATGAACTGGTTAGTACATTATTACGAGGCAACGTAAAAAGAAAAAAAAAATAAAATTCCCCATGCCCCCTACCGTACTCATTCTCCTACAATGCCAGAACTTTTTTTTGAGCAAATCATAAGTAAAATCTCTCGCTTTTCTTCAGTGAGAAAAGTTAGTCTTCCAGTAAAGGGGCCTTAGTCAAACCAGATTTAAACACTCACTTAAATACTTACGGTACTCCAATTGTGCAACCAGTGCAAATGGAGATGGACAGTGAATTTCTAAACTGGATAATCTGTTGCTGTCTGCATCACAGCTGTGTCTTTCCTGGATTTGAAGTAATTACTTAACCTGTGAAGATGCTCGTACCCATCAATATTGCACATGAGGTGTAAAATGATCGCAGATGTTATTTGTATGCAACTATATACTGAGATTTCCCTAAGAACTTATTGTATTGCCTTCAAAAGGAATCTACTCCTTTCAGCCAGAAGTCAATAAGCGCTATGAATGCATTTAGCAGCTTCTGTTTGCCAGATTTTACACATAATTTGCTTAGGTTCGCTCATAAAGCTTTGTCTTTTAACCTCACTGTACAAAGAAGAGCTTGCTTTTAATAATACAAAAATCAGGCTCTCCTTATTGGATCTAAAAGCAAAAAAAGAACAGCTACAAGTCTAAACATTATAAATGTACAGCATCCCCCATGTGCCACAACCCAAGTTCAATATGCTAATAGGAGCGAAACCCATTTCTTGTTTCCATCTGTTTGTGTCACTCTGCTTGAAATGATTACATTTAAATAGCTCCATTTACATGGTTCACAGAAAGTGGTTATCTCTGTAATTCCTTATGATTATAAATAACCCCTAACAAGAAACATGAGTTGGTTGTAATGGAAAAGTTGTGAAGAGGAAAATCCCAATCTGTTCTTTTCTCCACCTCAGTGGAGAAAACACAGCAAAACACATGTAAAAATCAGAGTATTTTTACCATCTGGAATCAAAAACTCCAGGAACGAGAGGCCGAACCAAGTTTCTCTTCTTTAACTGGCCATAAGCAGGTCCAAACAGCAGTATATCAAGTGGCTCTCTAGAGCCATGTGTTTCAGAAAGACAAAGAATTAACAAGCAGTTTTTTTTCCTAGTAGTTTCCCCAATAGTTATTAATCTTACAATCAGCAGCTTATATGCATCAGCAGCTTTAATATTGAGTAAGAGGAAACAAACAGACAGACTAATGAATAGATTTTCCCTCTAAACATGACAAACTGATAAAACAATCCACAAAAAGGGAAACAAAAGCTGGGATACGCTTGTGCTGTGCCGGGTGAGCAGAGTTGTGTTGTGAACGGTCGAAAGAGAGAGATTTATGTTGATTAGAGACACAAATTGAAGGCTGTGATCTTCAGCCTTTGGCCTCCTTATTAGCAGCCTAATGCAGCCTTAGATAAAGTTGACATTTAGCAAGTGTAGCGAACGGGCTGACATATGTCCCCTCTTTCTGCTGCCAAGATTCCCCCCCCCTTTCACCCTGTTTGCCCTCCCATTCATTCTGACTTTACAGGGGATCTCTTTGGCATTTGTGCACTCTGTTTAGAGTGTGCTTATTGATGAGAGGAAATGAGCAGTTTCATCTTTTTTTGATGCAGGTCTATTGGGTGAAGAAGAAGCAACAGACCCTCGATTTGCCTAGACAGACTACCGGGGCCATGAACTGTTTCCACTAAGGGGCAGTTCAGTGAGAATGGCAGGAACTTAAAACACACACTACAAACATAGCATCTCATAACTTCGAATTTCTCTTGAGAAATTTTCATATTAATTACTTATGGTTTTGCTGTTTATTACCAATTTTAATTGTTTGTTTTAATTTTATATGAAAGTGGCTCTTGTGTGAGCTGAATTGCGTTGTACATTTTATGCCGTGACGATACTAAATGTAATCTCATCTAATTTTTATTTGGATTCTGAGCTGGTATTTTACAAAGGTGCTGCTACAGATGGAGGGTAATGTGATGTTGGGGATCCATTAAATTACTTCAGTGATTGCTTGTAAGCATAGATCTCAGGAGTTTTAGATTCAGTGAAGACACTCATGAGGCATAGCAAGTGACTCATTTGAGCAATGCGATGTCATCTGCCATTAAAACCAGCACATCCAGGTGAATTACTTAGAAAAGTGATTGTGGCCTGCAGTCAAAACCAAGAGCTTTTGTCTCAGAGGTGCACCGCATTATATGTATTCTCACACTAAACTGTCTCCTCAGCATCCGGCACCTCCCCAAAAAGAGCTTTACAATTTTTGTTCAGCAATGTTTATTCCAGTGTTCATTAAACAACACAAAATGCTAACTCATAGCTCACTGAGTCAAAAAGAGAGAGAGAGGAAGAGAGAGACTTTTTTGGCCTTTGTAAACTTAAGCACCTTTTTAAATTTTACTGAAGTATATTGTTCTTTTAAGTGTCATTGCCTCTCATTTAGTTTCTCAGGTGTCAGTAAACTACATCTACTTCAATCACATTTTAAAAGGTGCCGTCTCTCTGCACTTTTCACTCCCTTTAGTAGACAGCATTAAAGGCTTTGATGTTAAACCCAAACAACTACCTGTCTTGCTGTGTCAGGGTAGTGGAAATGTTGGCTGCAGAACAGCTGAAGGCTTACTTAGAGAGAACAGAGGTTTACTCTAGTTCAGACTGACCATGAATGGATCAGCACAATGCCTGCACACATCTTCACAAGGACTTTACACCAACTTCCATTCATTCTTTTTTATACCCTAAAAATCAACTTACACCTTTGTCATAAACCCAAATTCTGATCCTAAAGCAGCACTTTCTGTTACAAGGCCCAGGCTTTGGGCCCCATAAGGAGCAGTGGGTCCTCTGTGTGTGTGTTTGTATTTGTGCATTTCTCACAAATACAAACAGTATTTGTGAGAAATGCTAAAAACAAACACACAAATTTGGTCTTTCTGCAGTTTCGAGGACACTAATTCCCCCAAATATACAAGACCACAAATCTAATCTGAATATTCACCACTAACAATTTGTCCGCCCAAGCGAACACAATCATAGCTGAAAAGGCTGGGAAATTTTGCTGGCATGAATTCCCTGAAATATTTTCTCTCCTCTTGGCTCATCTCGCCTCACACGTTTGCGATGGCATTTATGCACACAAAAGAAAAAAAAAATAAAGAAATAAATATTGATTGATTTTTTTAATGCTGGGTGAAGAATGGGCTCGATTCTTGTCAGAAATCCAGTTGCTTGGCAGAGCAGGCATATTGGCACATGCATTTTATCTTTTAATGAGGTAGTTTTAGTTTGGTAAGTGGGTGGGATTTGGACTGAAGAGTCCAAGCAGGTGGGCTTCAGCTTATATACACACGACAAACTTGTTTATAAAATCCTTCCAAATGAACATCAGAAACAAATTTAGCGAGAAGTTGGAGTCAGTGGCTCTATGGTGGAACTAAGAAACTCGTCACGACACTTTGAATTTATAACAGATCTTCACCTGATTTGGCTTGACCTGACCTGTAAATGAATGGTTAATATAAACCATTGAAACCATATGATTGTTAATGAAAAGTATTTTAATTGTCTTGTCTCCTGACATTTAGCCTTTAACAAGCGCTAAGATCAGTGCATATTAAGGGATAAAGCAGTGTACCTAATTAAACCTCCAAGTTGAACATTACAACTAATTTAGCCTGGAAAATATTTGTCGTCTTCTGAATTCATGACCCCGTTTTATTGCTGTTGCTTACAGAAGATAATCGAGCGCACCACTCTGGCAAATACGAAAAACAAATGTATGTTCTTGTCAAATTACAGCCTGTAAAGGACAAGCGTTCTGCTATGATGGCATTTCACTTAAGAACATTATGTTACTCTGCACTGCTAAGATGTTTTTCCCTTTTTTTTGTCGTTTTCAGCCTTCTTACAGGTGTACACTCTAGACTCACTCAATGACTTGCCATTATAAAAGCAACAGAAGTCGTCGCCGACTGTCCTTCTAATCTATTAAGTTATGAGGTAAATGACTTTTGGACATAAAAGAACAAAAAGCAGCTTCAAGACATGTTTAAACTTCTTATTCAACTCTAAGTGTTACATGTAAAAATTTTATCTAAATGTTGAACTTAAAACTAAATGATAAATCAATATCTCAATGTTAAATCTAGACCTCAATTTCAAATTAGAATCTAAACATCCACAGCTAAATACTAAGTCT
Source organism: Poecilia latipinna (assembly GCF_001443285.1). Lineage (NCBI taxonomy): Eukaryota > Metazoa > Chordata > Actinopteri > Cyprinodontiformes > Poeciliidae > Poecilia > Poecilia latipinna. Next base: position 85,129 of record NW_015114473.1, on the reverse strand, counting down.
AAATTTGAATTTTACATGTATACTTTAATCTTAATGTTGAATCCAAAATGTTATGAAGATGTACAAATTAACCACGCCCCTTGAAGTGACCTCAATACTTGTGGCCAATCTCACAAGAAGGTTTGGCAAGACCGAGTCAAAATGACACATTTTCTGAATTTCTGCACCAGAAGCTGTATGGGGCTTTTGATTTCAAAGCAAAGTCTGGCATTAGTGAGTTTAAACACACCAAAATGACCAGAGAGAACAATATATTCAAAAACAATACAAGAAACTTTTTAAATCCAACTCTGAGAATGCAGCAAAACATTTAAATCTGTAAAGCTTTTCCTTTAAACTTATAGAGGAAAAACCCGAATGAGAAAGAGAAATGTTACTCAAACAAGAGCTGCCATCTCTAATAATAATATCATAATAGCTGTGGCTACTGTTTGTGCCGTTATTATGCCATTATTTAATTAGCTTAGCATTGTTGTTGGTCATGTTGAAGTTTCTGTGTTGAAGTCACTGACAAGCATACATAAATTCAAGGGAAATATTAAAATAGACTCTCTTGTAGTTTGCAAAGGAAAGAGAAAAAGCTGCTCCTATATGGAATAGACATGTCATATATAAATAATCTGGAAATGAACTGATGTAGAGTCGTAGCCGGAGTACTGATCTTTGAATAAAGGAAAGCACACATGGAGTGAAGCAAGTCTTTGCCACAACAGCCTTTCAGGATCATTGAGCTTCTTATTAGGCATGCCATAGCAAAAGATGCATCCTAATTTTCTCAAAATTAAATCAAGTGCCAGTGGTTTAAAAAACAAAACACAAACAAGCAAAGCTTATGATCCACTGTTTTAGGCTCACAGCGACGCCCCATCTGGGCAAACAAATAAAACCAGATGATGGACGGGGCTGAAGCTCCCTTCTCCGGGGAATACCATTGAAGGTGGTGTTCTGTCTGGCAGTGGCTTTTAATAAAATACACTTTAGTCAGTCACACATATGCCAGATATTCTTCAGTGAGAGCACTTCAAAAGTGCGGGCGTGGATCAGCGACTCCACAACAAAAGAATTATCTTTAAAGGGCAATAAAGGAATCCTGATTCATAACAGATCCAACAACATAACAAGAGAGCGGAAATGTGTGAGAGAATCGTTTTAATGTCTTAATGAAGATAAAGTGAACACAGCTGGTTGATTCTGGTAGGTTTTGTAAACATATGTCATTATCTAACACGAAAGCAAAATTTAAAAAAAAATGGCACAGACAGGCTAATTCATCTGCAACGAGAGCAGACAGATTGCACAAGTCCGACTTCTGTCTTCGGTAAAGTAGAAGACTCGCCGTTTCAGTCACCAGCTGAGGAAATGTAATGAGTTCACACGAATAGCAAAGTCAGCTCGCACGCCTACCCACATCAGAGCTGTGTATTCTCAAGGAAAGTCAGAGGAAGGAATAAAATCATGTTTAAAAACACTTAAAACTTTACTAAAAGCCATTTCTGTCTTACATGCTTTTATGTCTTACACAGCATCTCCAATCTCCATCTCATTATGTCCACAAGGTTGATGAGATTCATCTTGTTTGAAATCTAGGACGATAATCAGTTAGAGGCTGCACAATGTTTGAGACGGGAGGGGAAATTTGCAATCTTCAACATACAGCCAGAGGTCCAGTGGATCAAAGCTTATTCATGAGTCCTGACCCAAATCTGACTGAGTCTTAGGAAAAATAGCTAGAGCCCTTCCAAAAAAGAAGAGTGTCAGTCTGGAGATGATAAAGCTGGTGGAGATAATAGACTTCAGAACAAATTTTAGCATTGTTGGTTTCTCCAAGTATTAATTTGTGAGGGTGGAATACAAGTGAAAACCACTTTTCATTCTTTCATATGTAAAGAAAGGAAAAAACATTTAATTTCCTTATGTTTCAGTTTCATGAGCTACTTTGTGTTGGTTTACTTCATTCAAACCCAATTAAACTCACTGGAATCTGACAAAAAATGCAAAAGTCCATGGTGAATGAACGCTTTCCTTTTGCAGCAGGTTGAGAATGTAGCCGAGCCGATTGATTCTCATCTCTGGTCACTGAGATTTATCTCATTGAGCTAGATTTCTGAGGTAGAATTTCTACTGCGCCAATCAGCAAACAGAAGTAGAAGCTGTGAACATTGATTTTCTGTGTTGTTTGAGGATCGTAATCTACCTGTAGTTCAGAAGTAGCGGAGGAAGTGAAAGAAGCCATTCAATCCATATTGGTCAAGTCAAGTTTTTAGCACATTTCAGTGACAAGGCAGTTTGAATTGTTTTAAATCATAAAAACCGTGCTTCCAGATATTGAATTAACTTAAATAGTCATCTCATTCGACACAGCACTTGGTTGTTTGCAGTGCAATCAATTTCTGGTAAGCTTCATAGCATCAAACCATCATGTTGCATTCATCATGGACAAACGTTGGAGATTTGGTGAAATTTAAACCTCAACAGAGTCCACACTTCCAGGAAGCAATTGATTTTCAATAGCCGAAGGACCAACAACGAGCTGGTTTGAAACACACCTTAGTCCAAAGTCAAAATACTCATAACTTCAAAGTCAAACTTTTGAGGTTTTACTTTATCTGAACAGATCCCACAAAAAAATTTCTTACAATCTTTGTCTAGGTTTACACAAGCACCAATTCTTTCTTGGACATTAGGAATCTTGAATGTTTCTACAGATCAGCTTCATATAGTGAAGGAAAAAAAATCTAACTGGTTTATAATGTGAAACTCGTCAATCATTTGAACCTTTGTCTTTGACGCATCTTACCGCAATCAGTCACATCACACAGGTCTTATTTCCACATACCCTAAAGAGCCAACCTGAAACTATATTTTATTTAACACAAACGGCAATGCAGGTAATGGCATTGTAAAGTGTTCTTTAAGTGTGGTAATTATAACACAGCGTCAGTCATCATCGCTACTGTATAATAATGCCTCTTTAAGGCAATCATTTCCCTGACACTCTTGACTTCCTTTGGGTCTGCAGATATGCAGAAACTGATGTTCGCCATCTCAACGCTTCAACAGACTCAAATAACAGCCTCTTCCTTAGAAGCCAAAGCAAGCACATGAAACGACACTGGCTATCATTGCACCTTTTAAATAGCCAAATAATAACTAAATCCGCAGGGGAAAGCACATACTAAAGCAAATGTGATGATATGAAAGGCTCCATTAGTCTTTATTAAATGTGTTTTAATATCGAAACAGATTGCGACTGGTGACACATGTGGTGTTTGGGTCCGCCTAATTAGTTTTCTAATGATGTTTATAATCGATTTACCGTAGGCTCACTAGGTCTAAATCAGCACATAAATGTGAATCAGCCATGTCAACCAAGACTCAAGTGGTATGCATGCATATAGAAAAATGTGGAAAGAAATCTCTGAATTGCATCATAAAGTACTAAGAAAGCCATACAATCTACTATGAGTCAGTCGTTTTATTTTCTGTGCAGTTTAAAAATTCATGCGAATCTTTAAACTTGTCAGTTTTCCACTGACAACACCTCACAGTTGGACAACTAACCTGTCAGGCTAACATGTCACCAGGTGGCAGGAAACACGGAGGAAGGATTTGAGTCTTCATTAATGATGCATGGTGTGTCAGGATGTAGTCTGCAGACACTGTTCAAAAATGGTCAAGTTTATGATTGCCAAGTGCCAACATTTCTATCTCCTAATGGAATCGACAGCCACTCTGCAAATTGTTATTTACTTACCCCTCTGTGGGTACATGGCAAAAAACAAGACTCAACTTCGACTTCTGCCATAAAGACGTGAAACTCAACTTGGGCTTCTGGTCTAAGGATGAGTTTTTGAGAGTGGAAGGAAGCCTGCATTTGAGTTACAGACTGAAGTTCCTGTGCATGTTTTACTGTGAAAGGATGAACTCAATTATTAGTCTGTGACATTGGTAGATAATGAGAGGTTAATGGCTAGCGAGCTGCAACTTTGCATATAGCTTAAAAGCTAAAAGGCCTTGATCTGGGATTTTGTATTTTTATCTTTTTATTATCTTTTTATTATATTTTATGTTCTTTGATAATCATTATTCTTTTTATTATCTTTTAACTTGTTCTTTGCTTTATAATTTAATCTTTCTTTGTTTGATAAAACTTATTCTGCTCAGATTATTGTGCTCATACGGATCACGTGAACAGGGCGTGCTTAGCTCTGGTTGACTTGGGTTGGGCTCTGATTGGTCCGCTGGTTCACGCTCTCAGCCCATGATTGGCTCATGGTCAGAGAGCGGCTACCTCTGATTGGATGGCTCGCCTGCAAGGATGGAAATGGCCATTCCCCCTTTGCACGCAGGCATCCCTTTGTTTAAGAGATAAAATACGAAAAAGCCCGCGGTTTTTGTCAGAGTCTGCTGTTCGAATGCCCAGCTACGTTGATGCTCTAGGCCGAAGGCTCTCCGGCCACGTTTTCACGAGGTAAGAATGAATCGAGCATCACGTGTTTAGTCATAGAGTGTTTTGTACTGTATTCTGTGGGGAATAAATCGAGCATATTTGTTCTAGCAGCAACAGTGTTTGATGCATGTTATTTTGCTGTAATCTGTGGGGAAATAAATCGAGCACATTTAATTCTAGCAGAAACAGCGTTTGGTTTCGTTATTGCCGCCGATCTCCTTCGACCCCGATTTAAAATTTCATAAAACAGGTCTAAACCCTTTTCAGTGCAATTCATCATGAAGAAGTGGACAAACTGTAGACAGAGATAAGCAGTTTTTAACTTAGTCATTAAGAAGAAAAATACCATTTCTTTGGAAATTCAACTTTAACAGGTTTTAATTTCTTTATATTATCTTTACTACACCAAAAATATTTATTTACGTTTCTAATAAGATAAATATTACACTATTTTTAAAGTGTTGTAAAGCAACCTTTAGCATCTCTTTGCATGCTGAAGTAAAAGATTTAAACATAACAATTTAAGAAAAGGAATATATTTAAAGATCCTTATGGTCCATATGGTAATTTAGACTTAAGGACATTTAGTCCAGCTTTGGAATCCTAACCTACAGTATTTAACCTTGATGTTGGGGATTTTATGAGGATAGACTTAGGGTGCAAGACTTCAGACATGACTTGGACTCGCCCCTCCAAGACTTAAGACTGGATTGATTTGGAAAAAAATGACTTGTGAACATCTCTGTCTGGTGCTAGACTCTGTTCTTACTTTGGTTTATTAAAGAACACGGATGGTTTTCCACAATAAAGTCAACTCTGCGCCACCTCACTGCGTCTCCGTAAACCTCTCACCCAGTAAATATTTCATCCTGCCTCCGAGTTTTGTCAAAAAATGTACTTAATGGAGACAGTTTAGCTACTCATTTCATATTATTTATCTCACTATTGCTCTAAACAGATGCTCTAATATCACAATTTCACTTCATCAATGATGATTTTTGTGTTTGTGCTTCACAATCCTGATCAATATTGGAATCTGTGGAAAGCCATTTCTGACATAAGTTTGCTTTTTCACCATGACATCATGCCCAACAACCATAGTTAAAAGCGCCCCCTGGCGTTTATCTAACACCACTACAAGCTTAATCAAAGCCAGCAGGGTTTAATGAGCCTCACAAGGAGTTATTTAAACACCTGGTAATGCTGTTTATGACAAACATCTGGCTTACGTTAAGTAACTCAGCTTTCAGATTGTTACACCTATTGCATCACGACTGCTTTCAATACTACAGTAAAGCTTGGCTCTTTCAAAAGAAAATCTAAACAAATGTGAAGTAGAAGAGCATAAGTTTTGCACCAAAGCCTAAAATCAAATTAATTATCATATATTACATATACATATTTACATGTATAAATTAACATGTATAAAAACTTCAAATAAAACTTCTATACTTCTAACATTAAAGAAAATGAACATATATAATTTTGTAGACACAAATATAAAATTGTTCATTAAAACTTTTTACATTTATAACCTGAACCGTCTCTATGACTTGTTGAATACGTCCCAATCTCAATGTTGCAGCTGTCATAACTCCACAGTGAAGTGTACAATAATATGTCTTACTTGCTTTGGAGTAGTTGAATCTTCCTTCTTGTTCCCTTACACATTTTCCCTTATAGTGTGTATCAGAGTGTGACCTTCCTTTTGCTCCCTGTGTGTTCCTGCAGGCATGGCTTCCTGAACCCTGGCACTCTGCATGGTTCAGCTGTCCCTCATTAACTCATCACCATGAAGTTTATCCACACTGTGACTCATTAACTCCTCATCCGACTGTGGCACTTGCCAGATGGGTAACATTCAATCCAGCTGAAAAATGTTAGTTTTTTTCTGAAGTTAGTTTTTCTTAATCCGTTTTGTTCACCGCTTTTCTCTTTGTGCCTGCTCTTTCTGCCACTTGCTGACTGGCCAACCTGTTCTGCAAACCTGTCAGAGTTCCTGGAATCACTTACAGCTGTCATTGGGATAACAGTTGGGCTGATGAATAACATTTACCACTTGTTTCTGCTCATGTCTGCTTTTCGAATTCAATTTCAGGTTGTAAGAATTCTAGGGTCTGCTGGTTAAAACCTGCACTTGTAATATTTCCCACCTATTTACAGCAAATATTACCTCCAACAATCAAGACGGCCCCCATATTTTTGTTGTTGTTAGTGCTCTCGCCCACACCAAACATAAACACCCAAAGGTGTTCTTTGTGTCACAGTTTTGTCACCCGTTTTATGAAGCTCTCTTTCAGAATTAAATGACCAGAATTTGAAATATTTCTTTCTTCCAAGCTTTCTTGCTGTGAGTGATCATTATGTGGTTTATGTTATTAGCAGAACAATGTGTGCACAAGGTAGCAGTTGCTGTAAAAAAGTTTTGGTATAATTTTAAAAACAAAATCAAATGATTTGAAGTTTTTTATTTATTTATTTAGTATCTTACATGTTGACTTCCTGAAGGCGGAGTTTCAGAAAGAGCAGGAGCTTTTAAAGAGACAGAAGTCCAATTTCAAGGCATTAAATCAGGGAGTCAAATTTCTTTTAAGTCATATTCAATGTATATATGGCATTTTCATGCTAGCTGAAACTAAGCTATATATAATGATACTATGTGCCTGGAAAATACATAATATTGTCTCTTTAAATTATGACACTATACCATATACGTTTCTGTCATTTTCTATATAAGTTTTAACTGCTCTGTTATTAACTTTAAGCAGCAGCCTCTGAGTGTATTCTGTGGACCAGGAGTGTTTCTGCTTCAACACCCCTTGATCACATAATCAGGTCATTAGCAGAACTCAGCAGAACTTTACTGCATGCTGAGAAGGTACTGTAGAAGCTGCAGGTCCCACGGCCTTCAAAATTGGAGTTCGATATCCCCGACCTAGACAATACAGACACCTAACATTTCCACATCCCTCAAAGTCAATGACAGACAGAAGTAAAGACTCAACAGAACAAAGCAGAACAACCTCGGTTGAGTCTGTTCGAGTGGGTCTCCTGAAGACCCAGTCCTCATTTAAAATTAGCATCAACGAACAGTCGACACGTCTCTGAAGAAAGAGCATAATTTTAAACAGCTTCCTTTGTACTTCCCCAGACTTCATTTTAAACACTTCACTGACACTGAGAGTAGCTGACGCTGAGTCGTCTTTCCTCAACTTGCACACCTTACAGGCACCTGAACAATGGAGCAAGTGAAGCAAGTAGAAAACTTTTGCTTCTGCTCCCCTGTTATTTGACCCAGTAAAGTCTGATCACTCCCCGCAGTCACAAAAATGTCTCAAGTTACTGGTGCTTTTGATTCTCAATGCATATCTTTTTAACTATAAAATATATTCACATACCCCAAGCCTTCAAAGCTACCGAGACGCCAGACTGATGTAACCAGCTGGTGGATGGAAGAATTCTCTCAAAACCTTTTGGCAGAATTATGTTTTCTAATCTCTCCTCATCCGTTAGTCTAAAGACTTTTCTCTTGCAACTCTTTGAGACGCAAGAGAATAAGCATTAGTCTTTGGACCTACATCACCGTATCTAACTCTCCCAGCTATTCTGGGGTGATTCTGAGCTAATCTCAAGTTAAGAGTCAATAAATCAATCTACAAGCAAATCCAGCAAGTTTGATAGTATTCATGCCCTCTGCAGGTAAACTCGAATAGCAGAAGTGGACAAACTGAAGAGAAATATCAACATTGCTGCCCGAGCAAATTTCTGCATGAAACACAGCAACAAACTTCTGAACAATCATACAACACTTTGAACTGAGCTTGGTCAAAATAGTCAGACCAAAGCCTGGTGTCAAGTCTGGTGTCAAGTCTGCCTTTCTGAGAAACAAAATGATGTAATTTACGTCAAGGGAGCCAATTTCAGCACTTCAGATGAAATATGTGGGGACCTTTACATTGTGACCAACTCTTGAGGAAACAGAATAAAAACCTGAGTAACATCATTTTCTCATTTTCTTTAATGTAGTTCTTCGCCTGAACACCTCTGTTCTCCACATTGCTTGAACTTTTTACGTTCAACCGTATATCAGTTCCCCAACTCCAGGAATTAGATGGGCGTGATGAATGATGTCATCAAGGATCCTTCAACAAAAGAAAAACATGTCAAGGGAAGCAATCCCCTGTTCGTATAGATGACTCTCTAGAACTTGCTGTGGGATGAGTGGGTGAGATGTTGCTGCTCTTCCCGACTTGCCATGTCACCAGGAAGAAGTGTGAGTGACAACCCAGATAAATTATCCATGGTGTGCGATTGGTAGAGCCTGTTTTTGATATGGTCCCTTGTAGAATGTGAACAAAGATGGCAGGTTTAAATTCCAGCCAAGACTACTGGAATATTAACACTCGACCCAGGTGGTGCTGCACCAGTATAAGCAGCTCATAATTTTTATATGTGTGTGTGCATGCGTGTGTGCATGTGTGTGTGTGCGTGCGTGCAGGTGTGTGTGTGAGGAATTCAGAGGGTGACTCATAAAAGAGCAGAGTGTGTTTGGTGGGAAAGCAGTAAAAGGTTACCTATATGTGGAGGAGGAAATGTAATCCATGGAGAGCTCCACATTACACTGACAAAGGAGATCAAAACCATTTACATGTCTGTGGATAAAGCAGAGTGTTATGGAAATTTAACCTGTAAAATTAGATCATTTTTTTCAAATGTGTTTTTGAGGGTTGAAACTAATTAACATGCAGTTAAACAAGGAAGTACAGAGGCTTTTAATGGAGTCAACCAGTTTTTTTTGTTGTTTTTTTTGCAATGTATCGTAATAAATCACATCCTGTCCAACCTTTATTTTTAAACATCCTATATTGTATTTTACTTGTTATTTTGTTCTGTATTTATTTCATTTGATTTTTGGCTAAGCTGCATAACGTTTTTTGAATATTTTGTGATTTTAAATGTGCTATACCCATAAATTTGGCATGCAACATTCTGTGTGGTTCAAAGGTATCGGTCAGGAGAAGGATGCGAAAATATTCTCCAGCATAATCATGATCTGGGCTTGCTATTCTTCAGAAGCAACAGGGCGTTTTGTAAAAGCAGATGGAAATGATAAACATTTCCAAGTTGGGTTAGGCCCAAAATAATCACGTTTTTCCAAGATAGCAGAAGATGATGAAGGACTTAATTGTTTTACTTTACGGTAAACCCAAGCATCGAATATCACGCTTTGTACTAGAAAATCATTGGCTCGATTCCTGATGCTGTACGTCTTCCCCTTCTCTCCAAAAAAAGCTACTGTTGCCACAAAACCCTAAAATAAAACTACAGAAATGCACTAGAATAACCACAGTCTGAACTAGGTCTAGTAGAAAATCAATAGGGTAACCTGAAAAGGACTGAGGGTAAAATTTTTCCACCAAATCTGATAGCATTTTTTTGCAAAGCAGAGTTAGCACACAGTGCCATCTTAAGATCTGAGATGCTGATACATCCCCATCGAGTATCACAGTGTGTGGACTTGGTGGGCCCAAATTCAAACAGTACACTAAAGGATCCATTAACCAAAGGAAACTGACACTAAATAAAGAGTCCAAACCAAAATATGCAAAGAACAAAGCAAAAAAAAATGACATTTTATGGAACACCCTAAATGAAAACAATAGACAACTCTAAAGAATCCAAATTTATACAAAAGAGATGCTCAAAAACAGAAACACCCACAGCCTAATGGCACCAACTTCATCAACTTCTTTACTGCAATGAGCAATACCCCTCAAGTCTGTTGTGAAATCTTAAGAGGCAATCAAGAATGTGCATGAGCAACACTAGTTTAAATATTTATGTGTGCTAATACCCCTTCTGAGCAAGAATTTTCCGGAGGCAGAGTTAATCAAATTGGTCGAACGGATATGGAAATATCTGTCGCATGTGCGGCAGGGAGGGGGACACTGGTGTGATGCGCACCATTCATGGTGCACTCAGTGTGGGCAGGGACACCAACAAGCTGAAACTGTCTCAATTCATCAGTTCTGCAGTCTACTTAGCAAAGCTGTTCCTCCGATAATGTGCTAGAGAACTGCCAGATGAGCACAAGCCAGTGTGGACACACACATCTACTGACTGTAAGTGTGAAGAACTACACATGGGGAAAAAAAACATGCACACAACAATTTCACTTTCTCAGTCTCAATAGTCACAAACACACACACCTCTAGAGCCGAAACACTTCCTCTCTGACCTGTTTCAATACAACAGCGTCCATTTGCTACTGCAACACCTTCAAATCCTTTGCCTTTTCACCAATTTACCCTCATCAATGTAGATTTTTGACTATTTTCAGTCAACATCGCAACCAGAACCCAGCCTGGATTAGTTCAGTGTGTTTTTTTTTTTCATTAACACCTCAGAGTGAGTCCATAACATAACACCCACCATATGTGTCCGGCGCGAAGGAACCAAAGCTTCGTTGGAATCACTGCATGAAGAGCAGAGTGAAATGAGAAAAACTGAAATGCTAATGACTAAAACAAGGCAAAATGTGACTCACTGAACAATATGGGTGAGGGTTTGACTATTAATCATGAGTTTGAATAAGAAACTACACACCGTTCTCCTTTCTGGTAGAAATTACTTTGAGCATCAATTATTAGTAATTTAGTCTCAGAAATCAGTGGGGGTGAACTCCTGTAGTAGCCTTTAGCTGTGCTGTCAGGTAATTGATCTTTAAAAGGGTGCTTTCTGAGAGCTTTGAGAGCACTGAGTAACTTTAAAAACATGCTTTGCCCGCAACAGCATTAAGGCAAATTAGCACAATTTTGATGAGGAAACACTTTTTGTACCGTCGTGGTCCAGATTGCACTTTGTTCTTTCAGTTCTGTTTGTATATCTTGAATTCAAACCTGTCTGCCATCTACTTCAAATCAAGATGTTGCCTGGAAATCAACAGCCTTCTGTCTGTTTCCTTTCCTAGGAAATGTGGAATATTTGCCTCCACCTCTTTCTTCTCCTTGTTCCTCTCCACTCAGACTTCTGCTAAGCCTGGCATGGCAGTGCACCAGCAAGTGATGTGGCGACACCACTCCCCAGTATCTGTCCTGGGTAACACTATCCAGTAAGGACTCGACACACACACACACGCACACACACACACACACACACACGCACACACACACACTGTCTTTAATAGTGCCAGCTCTGTGCCCATTCATGCAAACACCGGAACACAACATGACAGTATTTATGCGCAAACACAGACACGCACACACAAATCTCTCATTCTGCTCATCTGATCTAATAGGTCCTTAGCATTTTCCAGCATTTTCCATTGGGTGCTGGCCAGCTACCTGGAACTAACACTGAACCTAAACATAGAGTCTTTTATGCGCTCAGGTGTCTTAAATGTCTCTGTGTTCTCAGGAAACAAAGTGCAGCCTCTACGAGAGACCTTTGATGTTAAGCGAATCATACATCCCTTTTTTTTTTCTCTCTCCTGTTTTGATCAGTGCAGCTGTAGCTTAACAAGTGATGGAACAGAGTTTGGCAACAAGATCCTTTTGTTTGAGATTTAATAACATTGGTTGCATTGCTTTAGAGAAACACAATAAATGATCACGTAGCAATACAGGGTGATAAAATTTGTCTAGAAATGATTAAACTACCTGTGATATAAACTGTAACAGCTCTTACATAGCACGTGCAAAGCTACGATACACAATTATGTTTTGAAGAATTTATGTGAGTAATTTATATGACGTTTCGAATAAGTTATTGTGATAAATAATATTGTTTTAAGACCCTTTTCAAGTCGTAATGGCAAAATAAGTTTCTCATAGATTAATAAACTTTCAATTTTAGTCAACGTGTAGCACTGGGTCTGGATGACATTCTAAATATCCAAAATAAATAAACAAAACAATAAATAAAATAAAATGAATTCTGAAGTCTTTGCAAAACAAACATGTCCTTCAAAGAAAAAGTGCTTGATGAGACCAAAGCACAAGACTGAAGACTTTTGTCATCCAGTTTTGGGCAGAAAGGGAGAGAGCGAGAAAAGAGAAAAACGATAAATTATTGAGTTTGTTTTAATTTATAATGAACTACAAAATCTATAAGCTACAAAGTTTCTGTTTGTTGAAATACTTCTTGCTATTTAAACTTGGCAATAGTTGGTCATTCAAATGTTGAAATTTAATACATCAGCCAAAATATGACACAAATTTACAAGTGGACAAAATGGGGTTACTCTGTGAAACATGACTCAGAAAAGTTAAAAAAAAAAAACAGAAATATGAAATATGGGGGAGGGGGGAAGAAGAAGATGAATTTTAGACCCAGTCCATCATTCAGAGAGCAATTTATTTTGCAGAAATATAAGTGGGAACAGGCTCAGCTTGATCATTTTAGCAAGGTGATACTCACAGAGTGGCAATTCATTTGCCTTGGTTGATTTTTTCCTCCCCTGTCAGTAGACCAAAACAGCCTGGGGATCATTTGCTGACACACTCATACCATGGATAACTCAATCAGTTTCCTACAGACTCACACCCAAATACCAAACCTGCTTCTGTTACTCAGACACAATCCAACATGTAGACATGTCAGTGCAGTGCGTGTGGGGAAAGCAACACGTTACACACTGGTACGTATAAGTACATGGATGTGCTGTGATTTTTGCGTACCAAAACAAAAAGAAACGTCAAAGAGTTTGTTGAAAGAAAACAACAAGTCGGTTCTGCACAAAATGCAGACTGTGGCTGGAACCCATTTCCTGCAAATGTGATTAGCGCAACACACGCTATCTCATTTGGGAGATAGAGACATAATGTCAACCGGAGGAGCATTATTCTGCGAGAAAGCAACAACAGCCACTCGTCTGTATCAAAATTCATCCAGCAGGTATAGTCGATCCCTCTATACACCCAAACACATTAGGAAGAAGAAACAAAACACCTTTGTGATGCTCGGTGTGAATCCTGACGCCAAAACAAACAGCAACGATCAAAGGGAACCTTTCTTTTATAAATCATGTGCTTTGTGCTTTGTTGATCACTTATGTGTGAAAGTATTTGTGAGAAGCATGTGTCGATGCCACGCAAGTTTTCGCAACTGTGCAGCTTTACCAAACATCTGTCGGTGTGTTTGGAAATTAGGTGACATTTTATGTTTTACATATGCATTTGCGTGCTGGGGTTCTTTATCAAAGCCGTATGCATCGCATTATGCAGTCAATTAAGAGAGGATTAGTTACATCCTGGGTTTATGAGATTCAGATTTCATTTGCAATATATAAAGATTAAAACAGTGGACTCATGTAGCATCTTTGCAGCTATAGAAGTTTTTTTTTTTCACTGATGCTGGAACCTGAGATTGAATGTGTGTTCGAATGCCCCCGTTTGTCCTGTGCCGCACACACATCCAGTTCATGTTTGCTTTTTGCCACAAAATCACTTAAACACACTGTTAGTTGAAGTAGCCGAATTAATATCCAACTTTTATTTTGATGCTGTGATTTTTGATGTTAGCTCACCGCTCAGGGTGTCATTCTATCATGGGGTGACAAAGGTTTTCTGTGGAGAAAAAATAATAATTTATCAGTTGCACCCAGATGTGTTTCAATAGGGAGTGGTGACCTGCTGGTTTTATCCACTGTGCAGTCATATTGAGAAGATACATTGAGGCTGGACAATAATGCTAAACCTGGCAAGTGATTATCTAAATTTGATTGAGTATTTACAGTTTGAGATTTGGGAGAAGGAAAATAACATTTTGAATGTTAAAAGGTAATAAATATAGAGCAATGGAACCTGGGCCTGGACTCCACATTGATACAGATTCTGTAAAAAAAAAAAAAAGAAAAGAAAAAAATGTCTTGATATGTTTAATAATTTTTCATCCTCATAAATCCAGGGCATCTTTCACATAATATTCACCTCTGACTGGAAATTAAGAGCACTGATGTTCTGTTTCTGACTGCCACGATATCAGAGCAAAGCAGACATGATTCAGCACTGAGCTTCTCTATCACCCCCTAGTTTTCAGATTAAATAACTGGTTTTCAGTGAACTGAAATACATTTTTAGAGAAAGTTAAACATCTCAAAGTCCAGGTGTACAAACACTCACAGCTCTTCCACAAGAATATTTAAAAAAACCAAAGAAAAGCCACACAAACAAATTAATTACTAAAGATTAACGACGAGCAAAGGCCAACAACCATCTTTAAGCAATCCAGATCAAGAAAGCTGAGCCAAAACAACTTTTCCTTTGTCAAATAAAAGTGTCAAACATTCAGCCAGTCCAGCTTTATGAGTAAAGTTTTACATTTTCAGGTCATTTCATTTCTTTTCTGCTAAGTGTCATGTCCCGCTTTAGAACGCGCTGGCGCTTTTTCCTGCAAACTTGCCTGAAGCGTGAGAGATTACTTGTGCATATCTCCCCTACATCCCACTTAAACAAATGGTTTGCTTTGTTAAGTGTGCACAGCTGATCAGAACCGCTCAGTGTGGGAGGCTGCGGTCTGGAGCAGATGTAACGACTTAACCCCTGTGACCTCGGCTGTCCTGCAGGAGCAAATAAAATGTCAGCATCCGGCTTCGCAGCATCTCCTCTGACAGCTCCACTTCCTTCTCACAGAGTTCTTCTTCCAAAAGAAAGGGCTCGGAATAGGGCGGTCCGATGATGGGAACACAATACCTCAGTGGAAGCCTTTTTCATTGGCACCACTGGTGTAGAGTTATGAAAAGCCTTAAAACAAATCCATCTTTTCATCTAAGCTTCAATGCCACAAAGATCTTGGGATCACCAAGACAATGAGACCAACACTAGAGGCGAATCTTTGCGATAACAGGTTGTTTATGAGTGATAAGTAATGGAAAAAAAAAAAAACATCTTCTGATGATAAACCATTTGACTGTTATGAAGAAGACCACTTTATACCAAAGTACGGTGGAGGATATGTAATGCTGTGGACTTGTTACTCAGCTAAATGCGCCATTTCCTGCTTCGGAAGGAAGCTTTTCGGGTTTGTGCGAAGCCGACAAAAAAACTTTATGGATGCAGAAACCATTAACGTCAAGCAACAAATCATTCAGAGTGTCGCAAAAACCAGACAAAAACCAGGGGAGGTCAGAAAAGATCTGCAAATTGATTGTGTGAGAGTGGAGAGAGGAAATCAGAGTATTTCACATAAGAAAAAGAAGAAGAAGAAAACAAGTTGTGGTCAGTGGGAGGCTGTTTTCACTCTAAGGGCTTTCCTCCCAGAACCCCTTTGTTTTGAATAAAGTTTAAGCACTGGCCTGTTGATATCTGTCACGTTTGTAGTCTGACTGATTTCCCAGATCTCTTGGAGAAAGTCCAAGTTGTACAAAGATAAGTTAAGCTGTGACCTAATTATATCGAGCGACAGCGAGCACACCAGAGTTTCTGTTTCAGCGTCACTTACTTTCGCTCTGTCTGTGTTGACCTGATTCACAACAAACATTATCATGACCAACAAGCTCTGATTCAGAAATATAGAGCTCTGTTTACTGTAGCTCAGTTGTGCATGATGGCATGAGCCACCATGTCAAAGGACATTTTATACAACAGGATATCATCAAAAAGCTCTTGTTACAAAAATTGATATTCAGCAACGTTATAACTTATTTGTGGCTTACGGTGGCTAAAAACTCAAAATATATGTATTTTCTCAAAACTTTAGAGCAGTTCAACATAACATCAACATTAGCCTTGAGCCATCGTGGATTCTGCATCTCTCTACTCTTCTTTTTTCGACTCTGGGACCTTAATTTCCAATTATTGTGACCATTATTCTGGCGCACTTTTTCTTTCCACTAAACTTTCAAATTGGTACTATTTTATCTGAACAACCAGCTTCTTTAGTAATGCCTTTTGAGGCTTACCATTATTGTGGAGGGCGTTGATGACTGTCTGCAGGACAACTGTGAAGTCCGTGTAAACAAACATTTATTTATTGGAGTTATGTAATATTTTTAATTAATGAACCCCTTTCACTTATTTAATTGAATCACCAAAAATAACCTTTTGACAGCATTCTAGTTTATTCTTTACTAATGTGTCTGAATTGTACTTGTACAGGTGATGAAGTCGATGTTGCGGGTAAATGAAGCAGCACAGCGGAAAAGACGTGTATTTTCTAAGCAGTTTTTCGACGTTTAAAAGTTAGAAGTTTTAAAAACCATGAATAAAATACGCAGCACTTTTTTTCTGAATATTTGTAGCTAAAGTTTGTACTCACACAAAAGCGTGGTAGATAAAAGCCCACTCCCTCGGTCGCTCCAGCACATTGTAGAGGTAATTCTGGAGCCGCCGGTACCGCGCGTTCCTGCGGCCGCTCTGCGAGCTGTAGGTCAGCGGCTTCCCCAGCAGACTGAGCCGGGCGCCCTGGTTCCTCTCCGCTGCCGCCGCTGCCGCACCTGCTGCTGGGGGAGACAGCAGCCCGTCCCCGACCTGAGCCGCGTTATTCATCGTCCTCCGTCCAGATTCCACATCTTTTAACGGGTGCTCCTGAGTCCGGTTCCCAGCGGAAGTCTTCAGCCAGATCCCGGTGCCGCCGCTTTCATCGCCGGTGTGACTTCGCGGCATGGCATCACCAGCGCGAGCGTGGAGCGCGCTCAGAGACCGGCTCGCACTCACATGTAGCTAAGTGTGTTTCTCAGTATTCTAACTTCAGCTATGAAATGTAAATCTGATTGAGAGGTTAATAATGAGTTAATTTACTAATGACCTCCCATCCTGTCTCTCTACGCTCATTTGAACACACGCAGACTCCGATTTGGATACTTTGGCCATCTGCGCAAGGCTGGGAAAGAGTTGGGTTATGAAGGAGAGGATCTCCGAAGACATTTGTCGGGAGGGAGGACCCCATCCCCTCCCCTCCCACCCTCCCGCACTCATTCTTTTACCAACGCATCCTCACTCGCCCACTGGACTATAGCCTTCACGCTTTGGACAGACAGAGGTGTGGTGCAGCACGAGCCCCGAAAACAAAGCCATCTGGATGAAGCTGGAGAGAAATGTGATTCATTTGTTAACTTTGATCACATGTTGATAGGAGCCAAATCAAGACTCCAGAAGGAAGTTTTCTTAAAAAAAACAAACTATATAAAACCAGAAAATTTAGTATAAAATCTTCTAGATAGATAGATAGATAGATAGATAGATAGATAGATAGATAGATAGATAGATAGATAGATAGATAGATAGATAGATAGGTCACATTTGACAAGTGACTGAAAATTCTCAGGCCAAAAACTATTTATTTACTTCAATAACAAGATTTCCCACCGTATTAACAATATTAAAGGGTCAGTGCAGTGATTGCATGAATAAGAGGAACGAGTTTGCAATTACGTTCTGACACAAAACATTGAAATCTAAATATCCTGTTGGTGAGAGCAAAGCTTCTATTTGAATCTGAAGAAGCCTCCGTGTCAAATGATGCTAGTGATGTTCAGGCTCTAAAGAAAAAGCAAAAGATAACATCTTTTGGTTGAAAAGCAACTGGAAGTTATTTATCTATTTAATCAACATATATTTGTGGTTGAAATGTGAAGGTAAAAAAATGAAAAAAAAAGCGGCATATCAATGAAGCTGTCAATTAGTGCTTGAGTGAGGTTTAAGCGTTTTAGGTGTTAACATGGCGTGAAAAGTGAGCCTTCGTGTGATCCGAGATGGCAGCATTCTGCAGAAAGCCTCTTTGGCAACAACATAGTTTCATACAAGAGTGCAGGTGCTACTTTGACCTGCCATTTAAACATCTGAATATTGAACAACTTCTCCAACCTAATAACATTTTTATTATTTACAAATGAAATCTGATGTATTCACAGCATAATCTCTGCAAATTTATTGATGACTCCAGTATTGGTGTTTACAAATTATTATTATTATTATTATTATTATTATTATTATTATTATTATTATTATTAGTAGTAGTAGTAGTTATAGCAGGTTATTTATTTATGTTTTCTTTTTTTTTTTTTACATCCCACAGTTTTAGGTCCAACAACTGATTGCATAAATTCCTTCAACTTTATTGCACATTTCTTTTTGCATGAATATTCGAATATTCGATCTTCTCCCCGTCTCTTTCGTTTAAAAACCCCTTTCTCGCTGTGGTACAAGCCTGACCTCTAGTGGTAAAATAATCGCATTACAGCGAGCCAGCAGAACCTAGGATGGGGGTCTGCAACCTTTACAACTCAAAGAGCTATTTTGCTCTCAGGACAGCCGAATAAAATTCTTATTTTATTCAGTTTTCCTTTGTCCTTAGTCTCTCTCTTTGTTTTAATTTGTTCCTTTTAATGTTTAGCCAAAGTTAATAAGAGCCATTGTAGAAGGTCCAAAGAGTCCCTTGCAGTTCTGGTTATTATTATAATATTTTGTCTCAATATCTATTTTAATATAAAAAAGTTGTTTGGAATCTTTAAGTTAGCTTGTGAAACCTAGATTCTGTTATCACTACGATTAAATATATAAGCTTTTCGCTATCAACCTATCAGCATATATAGACTATTCATCTTTACAGATAGTTAAAAGCAATTACGAAAAAGAAAAAAAAACGTACTTTTGTTGTTGTAGCCATGTTTACATGAATATAAATTGTATTTGTAACCGATACAATGCATTCGTTTTAATTGTGTCGTCCATGAGTGTTTCTAGACACCACAGACACAAATTCAGCACCAAGGACAGCTGTCCAGCAAAGACACGCGCGAGGAGTGAGAGAAGTGGGCGCCGTAGCATATAGTGGGGGAGTGTGCTTTGTGAGAGAGAGGGAGAGGTTTTTATTATTATTATTATTATTATTATTATTATAGAAGGAGAGCATTGGTTGGGGTTGGGATTAGGCTCGTGCTGTGGGTTGGAGTGGATTACGCGGCGTCGCGCGCGCAGAGAGGGAGAGAGGCGGAAATGTGCCGCCGCGCTTTATCGCCCGACGAGCTTCTCGGTCCGCTCCTCCGCCAACTGATCGCGACACTTGAGGCGCACCCTGACTCTTTCCGCCTGCGCTAAAATCACAGCCCGCATCAAGGTGTCCTCTCCGGCTGCATGGAAACATGGCCGACGTTCCCCAGATCGTCAAAATCGGGATTTCCCTGAAGATGCTTCCGAACAACAGCGCGGTGTTCTTCAAGTCGGACGGAGCTCGGTTCGGACAGACGCGGACCATCAAGCTGCTCACCGGCTCCAAGTACAAGATCGAAGTGGTGGTGAAGCCGGGAGCGGTCCAGGCCACGTAGGTATTCACGTGGATTATCCTTATCTGGTCTAGGAGGGAAAAAAGGGGGCAAATCCGGTGAAGCTGGGAGGCAAAACCAACAGGTATCAAATTCTAATTTTCTTTTTATAGAGCGAAAATTTAGAGCTTAGTATTTGAATATTTTCTGTGAGGTTGCTGCTGCATTTTCTTTTTAAAATAAATACATTTAAGAATATTTTCAACTCAGATTAGTGACTTTTTCCATTAGATATTTCTTCATAAAAACGCTGCGAACATATGCACTACATTTTCTGAGTACTTTCTGTTTGACCATCGGACAATGGAAATTGTGCATTTTTATTATATATAAAAAAAAGTAGTTTAAAAAAATACATTGTTTTATTATTATTATTGCTTCATGCTGATACAGACTGATCAGCTCTTTTTTGGTGTGCGTGGGTTTTTGCAATTTTTTCTTTTTTAATTGAGCCAGCATTTTTGGTCTTGAGGGCTCCACAGGTCATCGATGCAAGTTTAAAGCTGACTCTACGTGCGGCACGTGAACGCAACACAAACACCTCCTGGTTCCACGTCAAATCCACCAAGGATTACTCTGGGATGCGGGCCTTTGTGGTGTTGTGTCACCGGGCTCTAGTGATTTGGACTCCTGGTTATGTAATCAGCACAGTTGTACTGCCATCTCCAAACACGGATTAGAGACGGATGTTTGGCCGTAATTCTGTAAAACATCCCTGAGCATGCTCCTCAATAAGAATTATGTGAATGTAGGTCACACATGGGATGATGCAGAAGAGCTGCTCAGCTGAATGTGGGGCACAGAGCACAGCTGGGGGAGCCTGCAGCTCAAACCTGATTTGTCAGTGGGGCGGTAGCAAAAAATCTGTCAACGATGTCCAGCTGCTTGGAAAGAGTACTCACGCGATTTGAAGCTTTTTATATTTTAATGAACATGCAAACTACATTTAGTAGGGATTGTGTGTTACGTATTGTAGCAAAATAGCTGAATGAATGAGAAATCATTTTTTATTAATTAAAGACTCTTCAGTTCTTATCTTTCAATGCGATCAGTTGCATCTGAGAACTACACTGCAAAAACACAAAATTTTAACAAGTAGTTTTGGTCTAGTTTCTCGTCCAAATATCTTAGTACACTTGAAATAAGACGAAGCTAACTTACAAGCAACTTTTTAGCAAGGCATCGGAGCTTAATATTGTTTTTTTTTTTTTTTTTTTAAGTTCCACTGGCAGATTATGTCACTTTTGATAAGACATTTTCCCCCACATATTAAGTGAAATAATCTGCCAGTGGAACTAGTACTTTAATACCTGTATTAAGGAATTATTAACTTAAAATAAGCTCCTGTGTTTTCCTTTAAAGTTAGTTTTGTCTTATTTCAAGTGTGATAAGACATTTCCACTAGAAATTAGACCAAAAGTACTTGGTAAGATTTTGTGTTTTTGCAGTGTAACATGCATATGAAAGTCCCAAGATAGTAGCTCTTGAAATGGTTTAAACAAGCCATGCCCATGTCTTAGAACGGCCTAGTCAAAACATAGAATTGAGAATCTTTGGTAAAAAAAAAAAAAAGGAAAGTTAATGCTCAAAGATGCTCTCTATCCAATTTGCCCGAGCTTGAGCTGTTTCAGAAGAATTGTTCCACTTTGTGCTGGTTAGTCACAAAAATAGTTGTAGCAGCAACGTGGCAAAATGAATATTTTTGCAAGGTTCTGCATATGTCTTCAGTATGTTTTGCTGTGTTTCTGCCTGCAGCTCCATGAGTGTGGGTGGAGTGACCTTTCCCTTGGAGCAACAATCCAAAGACCCCCAGTCTGTGGTTTACACCGGTCAGTATGATACTGAGGGGGTGGCACACACAAAGAGTGGCGAAAGGCAGCCAGTTCAAATCAATATACAGGTATGGGTGTACTGCACACGTCTGACGAGTATGAACCCAGTGTGTGGTTCAATCGGCTTTTTCCACTATCGTCAGTGACACAACTGATCTGATATTTGTGTCTGTATTCTCTTCAAAATTCAAATTAGAGCAGTCATAAAATATAACATAAATCGGTACACTTAAACAGTACACTTGCAACGGCTCCCGCATTTCCGCATTAACCTTCATCCTGTGGTATCATAAGCTCTGTAGATGTTTATAACGCTGCAGCCATCTGTCCTAGCAATATGTTCCTCTTTCTTTTCACATTTAAAGGCTTTTCCACAAAATGTACTATATAACTGGATGTGCGTGAGGTGTTTCCTTTATTAATAATCACGTTTTCACAGCAAGAAATTCGATGATGCTCAGACCTTAAGGTGTGCATGTCTCGTACGTGTGTTTGTGCTTTCAGTTCACAGAGGCGGGATCTTTTGAAACCGTGTGGCAGGTGAAATTCTACAACTACAACAAGAGGGACCACTGCCAGTGGGGCAACAGCTTTAACAGCATTGAGTACGAATGCAAACCCAACGACACGCGCACGCTCATGTGGATCAACAAAGAGATGTTCGTCTGACGGCCAGAGGCGGCGTAAAAGACGTGGGTGTGTGCGTTAACGAGTCCTCCCTCCTTCAACCTTCTGTCAGTGTCAGAAAATGTGAAGCTCTTTGCAACCAAAACAGACCCATACTCTTGCTATTTTATGTAAAAGACTACATAAACTTCACTGGAAAGTTGTTTTTTTTTTCATTTACACTCTGGTATTCTGTCCCTCAAATGTGGAAAAAATACATTTTTGTGTAACAGTACTGTGTAGTTGTGTAAGATTACCTGGGTTTACGATGAGTGTGATGAGTCTGTGTTTTACAGATGGTGCTACCGATGTGGTTATGTGGATATGTATGTATTTTTAAGCTACATGCAGTACTGAGAAAAGTCTTGAGCTGTCTCTTATTTCTTGAGATTTATTTAATTTGTTTAAGTTACTTAGCGCTGAGTAATGATATTTGGTCACAAAGTCTCCATTGATTCAGTGTTGTTCATACAACAGGAAACTTAAAGAACCATTCATAAGCTTAGTTCAATCTAAGATACCAAAGACAACACAGTTAGTCACATACAGGAGAAATAATCTAGTATTTAAGCACCAATAAGATGATTCCCAAGGGTCTATTAGCATAGCGCTAGTGCTTAAGATTAGCACTAGCTTTTTGAAAAACCCTGAGAAGGAGAAATTGATGGAGATTTTATTGAAAAGTTTACCAAAAAAATTAGTCTGAAATTTTTGAAAGGCATAATAATGTATGCCTTTCAATCAAAGGCATACATTATTTGGGGCAGCTTAAAATGGTGTACATTGCTATTGATACACATTTTTCATATCCATTGTTAGCTTTAAAATATCTATTAAGCAACAAAAGCCAGCATAAAAGTCAAACAACTGCACTGTTAAAATCCATAATTTCACACCTTCCTTATGCCTGCTGTATTTGCTAGTTTTTATTTAACTGGCACCCAAGTAATCATCCCCCAGCTGTCTGCAAAGCACTGCCATAAAATATGTGTGAGAATTTGGGGGGTGGGGGGATACTAACAGTATGGCAGCAATGGTTGGCATGTAAAAGGTTCTTTGGCAGCAGGGTGCTATAGAGTCTAGGAGATTTGTACCAATAAACTGAAGGGTGTAGATGTTACATAAAGGAGATGCCTCTTCTAATGGTTCAAAAAGGACTTATGGCTGTGGCAAACTGAGTGGGTATAGTATTTTTTTGGAACGAGGATCTGAAAGTATTTCCTGACTTCAGAGGGATCCAACCTCTAAGTCTCCCTGAGAAAGTTTACTGGATACTCCGATCAACTGTCTCTTTCTGTGGAGGGTGATGGTAGAGGATGCCAAAGCAAGAACTGCGTAAACACCCCAGTGGTGGTTGGATTTTGCCTGGTCTGCCTCTTATCTAGAATCCGGATGCAGAGTCGACAAGAGGGACATGTGTGGTTTGCAAAACTGCAGGGTTTCATCTTTGATTTTCACAGATAATGTGGTTCTTTTGACGTCTTCAAACAATGACTTTTGGCATTCACTTGAGGGTTATTGTGAAGTGGACAGGATGAGAATCAGCTCCTTTTTGCTTGAGACCCTGGTTCTCAGTTAGAAAATGATGATCTGCTTACTGTTAGTCAGTGATTCTTAACCCTGGTTCCTGCAGCTCACTGTCCTTCATCTTTTAGATGTGTATCTGCTCCACATGATTCAGATGATTGGAAAAGCCTGTTAACAACTCATTTGTTTAAGTTGCTTGTGGGAAATGCCTAAAACATGGAGGACAGTGGGTTGTAGGGACCAGGGTTGAGGAATAATGCTCTTGGTCAAGGTTCTCTCTCTGCCCTGCAAAGGAGAAGTTCTAGTATCATGGAGTCTTGGAGTCTTGTTTCTAAGTTATAGTAGGAGGGAGCAGGAGATGGATGGATAGATTGGGGCCTTATCAGCAGTAATGCAATTGATGTTCCAGTAAGAAAATAGTCAAAAATGAATTTCCTTATTTCAAGTCCATCAACATTCTGACCCTGAACTTCGATGATCTGATCAAGGGACCTTCATTTGGAGAATAAATGGTCATGTCCCACTGGTAGGAGACTTCAAGGCACACTCTGAATCCACTAAGGCAGGGGTCACCAACTCCAGTCCTCGAGGGCTACCATCCTGTAACTTTTAGATGCGTCTCTGCTCAAACACACCTGGATCAAATAAACTCCTCTTTTCCAGCCTATTGCAGAGAGGAATGAATGCTGGTGAGGGAATTCAGACATTTTGGAGCAGAGGTGAATCTAAAAGTTGCAGGATGGTAGCCCTCGAGGACTGGAGTTGGTGACCCCTGCACTAAGGGGACTGTTTGTCATTTCTGGACTGGGAATGCCCCCAGGTTGCCAGAACAAACTGGAGAATGTTTCTGATGAGAGTAATATCAGGTTTTTACTGCTGGACCTGATTCCCTTGTGACCCTTATTCTTAAAGAAGTGGAAGACGATGGACGAACATTTGAGTCGATGAACAGACCCCTCATGTAAAGTTTCATCTAAAATGCCCTCAGGGTGGTGATGCCATCTTTGGAGCCATGTTTATGCATTCTTGATTGCTGACCCATTGATCAAGTTTTATTAACACAGTTTTAAAATGACTAAACATTTGGTGCGTTCTGACTGACTTGAAAAGCATCTTTTTTTGAAGCAGTCTATGTTTACCTATGTGGGACTTTCTTATGCTGAATACCATTATTTGAACATTAAATCCAACTATAAAAGTAGGTGTTTTATCTTTGGATGCAGTTCTTGTTTCTAGTGTGTTTGTGTTCTCTACCTCTTCTAAAAGGGCCTGGCTGGGTCTTCATGAGGGAGAGGGGGGAAAAAAATGTTGGATTTGGAATATTCCCAGCCTTGACCTTTAGTGACCTGTTTATTGACTGTTTTTCTTTTATAATTTTTGTGACATTATATAAGAAAATATTTTTTTTTGTACAGAGAACCATTAACTCTTTTCAAATTGTTTATTTTTTCAGAACACACTTTCAATTCTGAATTAAATTGATCTATGCAGAATATTAGGGCAACAAAATGACACGTGCAATATACTGTTCTGATGGGATTTATATTAAGAAGAAACTTTTCCTGTTGTTGAAATGATGTTTATAATGTTATTATATTAAAAAAGGAAATATATATTTTTTGCGTCAGTTGTTTTCAATCACAGTAAGTGGTTTACATGGTTTAATTGCTCTAATAATCCTTTTAAATACCATTTCTATTAAACTTTCAGCACCTGGAAGAATACAAAACTCACGCAGGAAATTTTCAGCAGGACATGATTTGAAATTTCCTTTTAGGCTGTGGTCAGCAGAAGGTCGTAAATAAACATTTGATTCTCACTAATCTGCTGTTTGGTATTACATAGACATTGATGTTAAATGCAACTGAAAAGTGACCAAATTTTGTCTTCAAATTTGATGCTCCTTGTAGATTTTTTTTTATATTTACTGAGAAATGTCCGTCTTATTCATACCAGAAACAAACGTTAAGTTCTTATATGTGTATATTAAATGGCGTCCTGTATTTTACATGACAAAGACCTGGCATTCATATTTAACATGCTTCAGAAATATTAATGTCTTAAAGTGTTACAACTGTTTGCTTCACTCCGTGTGTCCTTTGCAATCCTATAAAATTCAAGGTTGATGTATTGAATTTCGTGCGTTGCAACTTTAAACGCTTCTGTGGCTGTTCAAAAAAGCACAGATTGTATGACTGCACCTGTCTTGAATGACTCACACGTTCAGAGTGAGGAATAGAAGTTTGATGAGATCTGAGGCAAAAACTAAGCATGCTACACAACAAACAAAAACTGTTGTTTCTTTGGCTCGATTTATCCTGCTGGGAAAGAACTTGGGTAGTTTTAACCAAATATTGGGTCAAAACCGTGACCCGTTTGTTGGGTAACAGAAGACACTCATTCCTCCCAGAGTGAGATTGTCAACTAAGCGACAACCTGCTACTTTTTAGTTTACAAGGCCTTAGCAAAAGCTAGTCCTGTTTGACATTTACACTTTACCAAAGAATTGATGTAAAGACCACAGTCATTATTTTATATTGTTGTACAGTATGATTTTTTTGTCCATTTTGAGATTCAGTCAATAAAAATCTTTTGTAGACTTATTAAATGAAGAATAAAAATCCTTTCAAACAATATTAATTGATGAGTCTCTCCGGATTGAGGGCTACTGGAAACTCTGGCTTTTTACCACGTCCAAGAATTTGACTGTTTCATTTCTGTAATTTACCATTTGGAGTGAGCTTTTTCATTTTTATTGCATATCTTGCTCTGTGATAAATATATGAATTCCAATGCATGACTCTCTCGCAATGATTACTGCACAAGCACCCCTGCTTGCTTGTGCAGACCCCAAAGATTAGCCCACTCTTAGGAAGTTCAGACATTCGTAACTTTAAGTTATTTTGGGGGGTTGAAAACTTTAACCAATATGCTGGGTGTGAACCATGTGCCATCTGTAAATCAACTCAGGGTTTGAAAGTGAGAAGTGGAACAAATTTTCTCGAGGCTCATCTCAGAGAAGACAAGGCCACCCTGCGCACTAGGGGGTAACTTTTTCCTCAGAATATTACTTTAACGGTTAAAACAGGGTTCATTTTTGTGTTTCCCTATTTAAATTACTTTATTTTACAGAAATAAACAAAAACAAGGTTAGAAACCAACATATGAAAAGTTATTTTCAAGAAATATTATTTTACAGGGTGTTCTAGTTTTGCGATAAAGTTTGGGGAAAATATCTCCCTGCAATGTGGAGATTCCACCACCAGGAGGAGCCCATGAACAAAGCTGCTTTGTGTGTAGGACATAAAATAAAAAAAACATGCAACTTGTAGTACCCGGATGTACAGTACTGCCGCACCTCCCCCCTTCTCACTCTCCCTCCGCCCCTCCGCCACCGCCTGCTTGTCAAACCGAACCTCCTCCTCCGCTTACTGTCCCCTCCCAGCGGCTCTCACTCCCTTCGCCACTGCAGTGAAAGCCTCGGTTACTGAGAGAGACGGCGAGGAGAGTCTGAAAGCTGGGTACAAATCCAGGACCAGACCTCTGAAGAGGCACTACTACCGTGTTGGGTTTTTTTTTTTGTATCGTTCCGCTCAGCTCGGCGGCCCGCTGACTCTTCCTGTTTCACCTCTTTTCCGTTCTCATCGCCTGGATTTCATCATCCGACCCGCAAGATGGTAAGCAGCAGAAGCAACGACTCCTATTTTCAGCCTCCGCCGACTGGTAAACACACCAGCTGGCAGGCCTGTGCTCTAATGTGTCGAATAATGTGGCGTTTTCACAGCTTCTTTTCCGCCATGAGTATTTCGCTTTGAGTGAACGGTCGAGAAACGTCGAGCTTTGCGAGGAGGAAACGCTTTTCTTCCCCACTTTTGGCTCCAATACCCCAGGGCTCTGCTGACAGTAGCCTGCAGCTTGTGGCCCAGATATTTCTCATCCTTTCTCGACATAGCCCACACTCTTATTAGCAACCAGGGCCTCGCAAATTAGTTTTAGTGACATAAATACCCGCTTATTGCATGTGGGTTTGCGGTTAATTGTGGCACACTTTTACCCACCGAGCAGAAAAACTGCACCGACTAGTCATGTAGCGGCAGTGCTGTGCATTAAATAGAAAGCGCATTTTATTTCCATATAGGAAGCACGACGCTGTATATGAAACTGCTGTATTATATAATATTACTGCATATGCTTTGAATAATAGGTTGGGGCTTTTTAGAGTCAATTTACAACGATTTATTTTTAGGGAAGCTGACATAGCAGGCCATAGGATTGCTACATTGCCACACACCGCCTGCTGTAGTAACCATCAGGCAATCTGCATACTTGAGATCATTTGAAAATGCATTATAATCATAAACATGATGATACTTTAATGCTGCATTAAATATATATATATATATATATATATATATATATATATATATATATACACAACAATGCTACAAGCAGTCAGTGAAATACCAAAGAGCGTGACAATGACTGTAGTGTGAACGGCTAAATTAGCAAGTCGACTATTAAAAAGGAAATGGTAAAAAAAAAATAATGTAGGGCAGCGGAGATGGCTCCATGGTTCTGTGGGATGGAGGGTAGGTTTTGGTCAGCAGGTCCAACCATTCAGAACCTGAGACAATAGCATCTAGGCCTCAATCCATATATGTTCAGCTGAGATGCAGGGAATAGTGCCAATAACCTCTTGAGATACCTTTTTAAATGGCTGAAGAACATGGCGACAAATTTCAATGTCGTCTTGTTCTCGTATTTTATTTTTCCAAGTTGAGGAGTTACAATAGCTTTCATTTTTTTGTGGAACACACCAATCAATATATTTATTTATTTTACCTTTGAATGAGTTCTGATCTGTGATCAGCATGCCAGATACTAAAGTCACATATTCTTTTCACCCTGAAAACTAAGAACTTGATCTGTAAATCTGTCAAAAAAACTTGAACTTGTATGCATTTTTTCAGTTTAATAAAAAAAAACCCCCACAAAAGTTAGGGATGTATTATTTAATGCTTTCATGATATAGTCTTGAAATTCCCTCATTTACTGTTTGGGAACAGTACAACACTGAAGTTGAACTGGACTATTTCCACACAGTTTCAACCTCAGTTAAGTAAAAACAAAAAAAGACGAGTACAATTTATTTGTACAGTTTTATTTATAAAACTTTACATATCTTTGCATTTAACTGCCATGTAGATCATTTCACAGAGGGTCAAACACTGACGCTACAAAAATGCTGAAGTTTAAGTGGATAATTTTTACACTATTTTATCACAAATGGAGGAAAATGTTTCAGAAATCAAAGTGTTTATAGAATATCAGTTTAGTGTAAAACAATTCAGGTTGGATTTCAGAGATTTTAGGTATTTTAAACAAAAGATCTCCCAAGGTAGCTCAGATTCTAAAAAAACAAACAAACAGTGAAATAATGTCTGTTAGATTAGTTAGCCGAGTCAGATTTCATTTTTTTACTATTGCTGCTAAAGTATTAGCCGGCATAACTGAAATGGTTTCAGTAGGCCGCAGCTAACATGGTAAGACTTTCAGACTCTTCAGTGCTAGTCTTTACATGTTTGTTCACGGTGAGAAATAAGGTACAGAAAATGTCGCCGTATTCTGCCTGAATCGTCCTGAAGTGGGCACATGGCCCCAAAGTGCATCTGTCGGTGCTCGCACATGGAACTAGTTCTACCGTGGAGGACGAGCTCTGCTGTTTTTTTTTAACAGACTGCATTTAACTCGCTGGCAGATGATTGAGACAATACGGTTCAACCAACTTCCTGTGGCGCGACGCAGTTATAAATAACTAGACTTCGTGTTTTTGCCGTTTGTAGATAAGGTTTTGCATGGACAGTTATTTGTAGATGACATCATCCCTGGTGTGCCAGGTAGGCGTGGTTTGCAGGCTATTTTCAGAGGTGAATCAGCTGGGGAACACCCTGGATGCTCCGTTAAGATCCACCAGTGCTAGTGGCAGATGCCGGTGTGACTAATGCAAACATTAGTTGTTCGTCTGACAAGATGAAATTATTGTCCAACATAATTTAAAAAGTGATTCTGCTGAATGTAATGAATTCCAGCTGGTGTATTCGTCAGCAGGTGATCTAAATAATATTTCCACTTTACTCTTTTTATGTCATAAATGATATAATAATAATATATTTCATTTATAATGCCCTTTATATCTTGAGATCTCAAAGGGCAACATTGGACCCAGAATTTCACCTACAGGGGAGAGCTGGCAATTGCATTGCATGTTATTGGATTACTTTGTGCAAATATTGAGATGTCATTGGCTGGTAAATATTTTTCAGTGGACTGATCTTATGATCTTTTAAAGAAACTCTTGTCATACACATGTAATCAGAAGTTTGCTTCAAAATGTACATTAGGGTACAACCAACAAGTGATTAACAGGCTGTCGAGCAAAATAACAACTAGCTATATTTGTTTAGGCTGCATAAATGTATAAAACATTGAGAGTGGGTCGTTATAATAAAGATGAACATGGACAAGGAAAAGCTCAAAACATGAATAAGGTCACAGAATCATGTCTGATCTCCACCTGACAGGTCAGATGTGTCACCGTTTCACCATGAAAAGAAGGTCAGATCTGCATATCACAATGCATTATTACTGTCAGTGGTTTAGACACCACTGACAGTGGTTTAGACACTGTCGGTGATATTTTTTGATCCTGTTTATCAAGTAGTTAAAATTGACTAATTTTAACTACTGGCAGGTCATAAAATTCATTAAACAAACAAAAAAAAAAAAGCAAAAATTAGTTTGTTTTTAGTTTTACCTGCTCAGCAAAAAACAAACTGTGTATATTATTAAAGATCCAAAACATAAAAAAAGGCTTGGACTGTTGCCTTGATAAAAGGAAAACAGACAATTTCTAAAAAAAAAATTTCAGCCACTTCAGGCATCTATAGAAAATATGAAATATAGACTCGCACACAAAAACACAAATTGATTCTAACCAAGCTAAAATAGAAATTCATGAAGGAGCTACATAAACTGCACGATCTAAAAGTCTGTACATTTAAAACTGTCCTCCTCTCTCTGTACAATCTTGTTTCAAATCTTTACTACCAAATCTAAATATTGCTACTTTAGATATTTTATTTTCTCTAAATTGTAAATGACACCGACCCAGTTTTTGCCTGTGTAAACGTCAAAAAAACTGGGAGAAATTAAAATCCAAATTCAAATGGATATTGACTTAATCCCTTTAAGGAGATTTTATTCATTCAGTCATTTCAGTTCATTTATGCAGCGCCAATTCACAACAAATATCGTCTCGAAACACCTTACAAAAAACTCAATTCAATCCAGTCAAACACTTTCTAAGTCAAATAAATAGATTTCAATTTGATCCTTTTTTTTATCAAATAATACAGTCAGGAACTACATGTAAATCAGTGATAAATTTTTGGTGCTGTTGCTTTTTGAGCTTCCTTGTATTGAAAATGTCATTGTTCAATAAAGCATCTACCCTTAAATTCACTAACATTTAAGGGTAGACGCTGAGGCTTGCACATCGTTCAGCCATCTTATTGTTTGTCTTGGATGGATCTATCTCTGCTGCAAGGCTAGACTGGAGCTAGAGCCTCGCAGTTGCTAAAGCACGTAGTGGAATGATCTGATGCTAAGGGGACCATATGCTGCCTAGCAATCAAGCGCCACCCACATACGGATTTAGCTGTAGCTAATGTAAAAGAGATAAAAGCCACAGAGAAACTCCAGCACAAGTGATGATCAACACGACGTGATCCACGCTGCTCTTCCCAGCCAGCCTACTCAATCTGGATTTGTCTGTCCTCGCTGACTGCTCCGCATCTGCAGCCTTCAGCGCTGGAGCCAGGCGTCACTGGCACGGGCTGAAACTCTACGTCACCAGTAAACAACTATTTGCAAATATTTCAAGTACCATTTAGCAGGTTAGTTGAGGTCAGCCTGTCTTCGTTATGTCTGGTTTACAGCAGGACATGTCCAAGTTTTACAGACGGCAACTAGGCCTGTCACAATAACCCATTTTACAAAATATGTTATTGAGACATAAATTGTCACAATAACAGTAAATTGTCCCAGAAGTTATTGCAATAAACGATGATATTCTTGCTTTGACACCATTTTCAAGTGATACAACGGCAATGGCATAATAATGCAAAAGCACTTTCTCAAAGATCAATAATCTTTAAATTTTAATGAACATTTAACACAGGTACCAAAGACATTTTAAATATCTGAGAATAAATAAAGAAAACAGAAACAAACAAAAAAAATGAATTATGAAGACTAAACAGAACTGTCCTTCCAAAAAAGGGGGGCTAGTTGAGACCAAATCATCAAACTGAAGACTTTTGTCTTCCAGATTTTGGTAGAGAGAGAGAAATAAAAACAATAGATAAATTATATTATTAATTTATCATGTGATTAAGTTATTTGTTGTGTATTATGACAGGCCTAATGGCAAAAAGCAGAACTTATGGAAGGTTGATGGGTTTTAACTGGATCAAATTAGCATCTCTAGCTGCCCCTGCTGAGGACAAACTACCTAAACAATCTGCTGAAGCAAAGAAATGCTATATTTTTCACTTCCTGCTAAATATGTTGTCTGTTGTATTAAGATGTGCAACATAAACATTAAAACCAAAAGTAGATAAATTACTGTATATATGGTTTCTTTTAAACTGGTATACCTTCTTAAATATGTTTTTAAAAATTCCCTAACAAAACTATTCGAAGGGGAAATGAAATGAGCCCCGTTCTAAAATCAGTAGCTGTTATGTGGACTTACAAATGATCCTTTAACAAAATGCTAGCATAAGTGCTCAAGTATCTAATAAGTCTTTTAATCAGAATGTTTGTCTTCTAACCTAGTTCTTGATTAAAAAATACCGTTTTCCTCTGATACTCTGATGCGTAACTTGACTGAGACAGCTGGTTGTTTGGTTGACAGCATTATGAGGGCTTTAAACTCTTTGTACAAAGGCTTGAGTCAGGCCAAGTAACGGTTGAGAGCTGGGGTTCCTTCAGGCAGCTCAGATTGTGCTAATTATTTTTTTATATTTTCTCCTAAAACTGCTGCAGCTTAACACAGAGAAATCACACATACATCCACTAACAGAGACTTTAACACTGAAAACACATCCACACATCAGGCTCAGAAACTGAACCGGAGGGGAGAATTTGCATAACCAAAAACCTTTCTGAAAAGGTTCTTGGTTATGTTGCTAACCTGTGAGATTAAACATTTATTCAGACAGGCTAACGGCTATAATTCCCTGCTGCTTGTTTTTCTGTGTCCCCCCCCCATCTGTATAAAGAGGAAAAACGGTAAAAGTAACTTCTGTTTAAAGAAAAGCAGAGAGCCCATATCTGCTCTGACTCTTTAACTGGTTCAGTCTATCATAAAGCTCTCCCGTAAGCTTGATATTCTCAGACATGGTTGTGTGGGGGCGGCGTGTAGTTCTGTGATCCCTGATCGAGAGAAATGAGCCGGGAGAAAATTCTAAACAAATCAATTTGAGCTCTCATGAATGTTGTGGTTTTAAGTCGGAACTTATTTACTTCACTTGAGTACAAAACAGATGGTATACATATCAGCCTTGCATATTAGGACCTACAGTACGTACTTGTTGGTAAACAGTACTTGTTGGTATCGTGTCGTAATATTGTGCAGGAATATTACAGAGAAATGTAAAAGTTGGGTTTCCCCAAACATATTGCCTCTGACTTTGTTTTCCTTGGCTGTGCTGTAATTGTATCAGGCTGGTACTCGACCATAAATGCTTCATTTGTGTAACTTTGAAAACTGTGAGCCAGACTAAACAAGTATACTGGCAACCCTCACGTCTACATTGTAATCGTACTTTAATAGCGCTTTAGAAAGGTAACTGAGGCGGATTTCTGAGACAGGAGTGGAACATTTTCCTACCGCAGTTGAGATGCATTGTGTGGTCTTGCCCATTGTGTCTTATTCCATTCAAACCAATAAACAGAGCACCAACGATTAGATTAGGAGACTAATTGATGACTTTCTCCTTGTTTATTGTACAATGATTTCTAAGCGTTGTGCTTGTGTATCTACTGCATTTTATTCATGTTTTTGACAAGTACGATTTTTTTCTTTTACTTCCAGGTTTTTTTCCATTAACTTTTACAGTAAAAAAGTACCTTTCCACAGCCATTAACCATTTTTAGTTTTATTACACAAGGACCTGGAAGTGTTAAATCTTAAGATGGGATGTGGAGCTACAACCTGAGGTTATCACATTCTAACATCCTACTTGATCAACAATATCCATGTCTATGTGCTATTTATAGTTGGACATTTTTGCAGGGACATTAAGTAATGGAGCAAAATATTAGATAAATGTACTTTCAAAGTAAACGTGTCTTAGTTATTAGGGCAAACAACTTAAGGGAAACACATTTTATGCAACCCATAATATCAGTTCTTTAAGGGGGAAGCAAATAAAATTGCTGAGAGGTCAAAATCAAGCATCCCCCCGTTCATGTTGTAGTTCATTTTACCGTGACCCCAGTTGGGGTAAACAGTTTGATTTCTTTGACAGTATTGGAATATTTGATGACTAATGCTTCTGTATCTTTATAGCACAATCTATTAAAAGGATGAAACAACTTGCTGGTAGTCACTTATTTCCTGCAATTTTGATTTGCCAATTTTCTTTATTTTATTTTTTTAAAAAGAGGAGAACACAAAGGTTCAGAAAAGTACTTCAGCTCTGCAGCCGCATGCACTGTAATAGCCTTTCATGTTACGAGTCCTGCAGATCTATAATTAGCCGGGTTTTTGGGTCGGCTGCAGTGTTGCTACTGAACCAGCCACTTTGCCAGACTCTTCATTATGCAAAACGTGTTTTGTGCGCATTGGTCTAATTGATTCTGAATGAAGCATGCATTATTGATGAGCAATCTAGTCCATCCCTCCCTGCTGCTGTTTCTCTCCATGTATACAGGGAAGAAATTCATGCTTTTTTCCTTTGTTTCTTTTTTTAAAATTATTATTATGCCTTTTATCCCATCTGAGCATCAAGTGCAATGAAATGGTTTGTCACAGGAAGACATAGCAAGAGTTACTCCTTGATGGCCACAGAAAGGAACTAACGCCTTGGTCAATAAACCTGTAATCCCTCAAACCAAATCTCCTTTGCCCTAAGTCTCTTTACCTGCAGAGACCCTGCAGTTTGCATTTAAACGAGAATGAACGTCTGGGTTGTAGTTAAGAGTCAAGCTACCCAATGCTTATTTAACCTCTGTGTTTTTTAGCTTATGATTAAAGCTTTATTAAAATTACATGACATATAATGAATCACTCTTGGTGCTCTTCCCTTGTAAGAGTTCATCCGTTGTCCTTGTAGAAATGTAGGATATTGTAGCTTACTGAGCTCTGCAGCAGGGAGAAAAATAACAAACCTAAGGACTTTTCCCTGTTCAGATCAATAAAGTATCACATTGCCACTATGACAGGACAGCGACGACAAAAAGACACCCAAACGCGATACTAGCAGTGCTGTGCAGCACCAGTCGAGCTACTCCAAAACTTCCCTCTCTTGAACTGGCTGTGCTCAACCAATGTGAAGCAGTTTCAGAGGAAAACCATGTACATGTCAACCATTGATCTCTGCGCTGACTCCACTCTCCCTTTAGGGTGTCAAATGCTAAGGCGCTCTCCTGGTTAATCCCGTCTCACTTCTTTCTCCTTGTCGCTCTTAAAATACCTCAACTTGTGTGTGGCAAACCCTTCCTCTTTGTTACAGCACAGAGTTAAGCTGATATGACAACTTTTTGACTCTGTTTTTGTTAATTTGAACTGCTTTGGCATTTACGTTGGTTCAAACGTTACTTGATTGTGGACCATTGAGTAAAATCGTTCAAAAGACTGTTCAGCTGGAGTGGGGAGCTGATGTCTTGAAACAAAATGTTGTCCTTCTTTAGACTTAACTGATAGAAACGTTCAACTTTGTTGCAGATTTGGCAAATAGAAATTTGCTTTGGCAATCCTTGGAGGAGCGATCGATTGCTCCCTGGCCTGTTGGATCTCTTACTTGGCTTCGGGAATGCATCCTATCAATTCTACCACTTTAGTAAAGGCTTTTCTCATTGGCTTCCACACAAAAGTGTTTGGTCTCACTCTGCCAATTATCCGACCACCTTAGTTGACACTGCAGTCGAATGTAATGGGGATGCTGCTGATGTGAAGGTTGAACATGAGCCAGAATTTCACAAAAATGTTATTTCTGTCGAGAGCCTCGGTCTTGCTCCTTAAGATTGGGTACAGTATAAGTACTTGGCTTTGAAAAACCATCAATATATAATCCTGTAACTGTAACCCCAAATACACCTACCTGGAAGTCAATGGGTTCACAGGGACACTGGTGTCCTCATGACAGTTTTAAGCAGTTGAATTTGTTGAAATGTATTGAAAGACACATTAAGGCATTTCAGATTAATTGATACCAAACGCTGCGTAGCAGAAGTCTTTAAGGTTTCCAGTGCAAAATGCCAAAGGGCTGGAATGATCACCTTTCAGCACATCAAACCTGTTAGAACCTGTCTGAATACAAAGAATCTTATCAGCAGTGCTTTCCAACAAAATGCTATTACTATTAATGTACTGTATCCATCTTACAAATGCATTCAGAACTACTAGCAATTTTTTTTAAATTTTTGTAAGAAATTGCACACATGATCACTAACAGTTAATGTTTAATAATAACTACACACATTTAATAATGTTTTATGTGGCTGTGGTTTCGAATGTTTTGTTTTTTTCCAGACAAAACTTGTTGTAAAACGGCAAAGATGTTTTTGTACTTTCACAATTTCATAACTATTTGAAAACTGTATTTTCTGAAAGCAAAAGGCTTGTAAAGTTTGCCTTAAGCCACCCCATAAGGATGAAATAGATGTTAGAAAATGTTTGAGCACTCGTCTTGTATGTAAAACATTCCAAAGCAGATGGCAGTTGTGTAGCATTATTACAGAAATGGGACATTGCCAGTTCACGTTGCACTGAGCTGACACAATTACCTTGGTGTAGTATATCTATAGGATGTGTTAATAGTGACACATTCATTGAGCTAATTGAATTAAACTGCAGGGTAAAGATGACATAGTGTGGTAAACACATTATTTATATTCTCATCAGACTTGTTGATGCTACTCTTATGAAAAGCATGTGCCTCGTCTGTGTGTGATCATGTTTTTCTGACGCACAATTGCACCAAAAATGTACATTTGCATGTAGAAAAAAAGTGAAATACTACACACAGATGCTAGGGAATAATAAAGCTGTTGCAGTGATTATTTGTTGATTAAAAAGTAAAGTTTATATTTCTTTGTCCAAGTAACTAATAAAGTGACTAACTCAAATTAGAGTTTCATGTTTCTGTGGTTCAAATAGTGAAGTGAAGAGGACAAAGCACCCGCAGGGAACCTAATTAGAGCAAAAGCAAACTATCTGAAACTGAAAAAATAACTTTTCACACCACTTAAAGCGTTGCTCTCCATTGTTTGACTTTAGTTTGTACCTATTATATAGGTTCCAAATCAATAAAATGGGTTGAACTGTATACCCTATCTTTTTTTTTTTTTTAACAGGAAATATTACCACCCTGTTCATCAATCTTTGGTATAAAGCAAATGTTCCCCTTTTGTTGCATGGTTCAGTGTACCAGGGTTTACCAAATGAACTGTAAAATCAGCAGGGCATGTGATTGCTTCAACATCTGCCAGTCTAACCACCTTAATTAAATCTGAGGTTTTTACATCTTGAACAACAAGTGAAGAGGCAAGAAATGTATAAAATGAAAGCGTACCGTTTGAACTATAAGCTTAACTTTCAGTATTATTTTGGCTAACTTTTTCTTTCTTTATTTCTCAGGGAAATGAAGCCAGTTACCCCCTGGAGATGTGCTCACACTGTAAGTACTTTTAATCTTTGCCTCAGCTTGATTTATCAATTATAATAATATTTACAGCTTCCATTGGTTTTATCTGAAGGGCTGATTGACAAGAATATAAATATTTTGGTTTGTCTGGGACAAAGGGAATATTTTTATGAAGAATACTTGATATATTCATATATATTTAGTTTTACTACAGTTCCTTCATTACTTGACCAGCTTACTTTTTATGCCATCAGTTCCTCTGCATGACAGATTGACCTTAACATTTGTATCAAGGTCAACATAACAATATTATTAATATCAGATATTGACATCTGCCCAAATACCCACATCGATGCGTCTGTGTCACCTTGTGTATTATTAGCGAAGCCTGAATGCAGGGTGTTTAAAGAATGAGCTGATGTTTATTACAGTACAAGCAGTTCTTTGTGTGTGTGCATTTCGTGACCTTATGACCTGTATAACTGTGATTAACTTTAGTAGCATTTTACTAGCTTAGTTTCTTTTAGAATAGTCTATTCAGTAAATGTTAATTTCTTCAAAAATATCATGGTTTAAAAAAAAAAAAAAAAGAAAAACAAATCAACCCTCAGATATGAATTGGTACTGAAATTTTCCATCATGTTAAATCTCTTTTGGTTTAGATGTGGAAGGCACCCTTCCTGTCTTTGCCTACTCCAGTTGTTATGTAACTTCACACAGCAGACTGACACTTTGCTCAGTATCTGCAGAGCACACAACCTAATGTAATGTAATATTGTTTTACTGTTGATCATCATGGATCCAGATGATGATGTGCATTTTGCCACCATGTTGAAAGCAAACGGTGTTGTTTTACTTTTGTGTTTTTTAATATATTGAAGCACAAAATTGTTGAGTAAAGCTGAGAAAATTATGAAATGCATTTATTATTTTGTTAAACCTTTACCTTCTAAGTCTACAATTGACTAATTATACCGATTTCTGGTAATGGAATTGGTATAGTTGGCAATAAATCAACATTAATTGATTTATTATTGTTTGTAATCAATCAATCAATCAATCAGGAAGAGTTTTCTAAATTGAAACTATTCAATCCCTTCATGATGACAATGTTAAGTTCTGGGTTTTTGCGCCTCACCCATGAGCAAACATCTACCATTCACTTAAATTCTCCAAAGCAGCCACAGAGCGTCACTGAGCCATCACCGTGCTTCACTGCAGGCAGTAAGTCTTGCTACAGAACTAATAAGTCAGTGTTTCAACTATCCACCTCCTCTTCCTCTTTCTGCCACTTCCAGGTAAAATTTTAGGGGATTTTCAGGGACTTTTTGAATCATTTTTCCTTGTTTTGGCAATTTAATGGCGTACTGAACTTCTTGGACAATTTTTCGACCATATTCCTAACATGCAGTGAAATGTTGCAGTCAAGAGTCTTTCTTCAAGCAGCGCTGGAACAATTCATTTGTAATTTTGTGCTCTTACAAGGAAATCTGCTCAGGGAGTTGAATAATTTTGAGGCTGTTGGAAAATATAATTTAGTGCTGAGTATGGATAAAATCCTTCTATTTGCTTTTCTTTCTTTTTTTTCTTGGGTAATTTGCTTATTGTCCAATATTGAATTTGCACATGGGTTTGAATAATTTAGATTCATCTGTAATACCTCTGTTTTTGTTAAAGCATCCTCTTTCTGCTGCAGAATACACTCTTTATAGTTGGATATTGTTAATAACCAGCTTAAAGGCTCCACTGCTGCTTGTGTTAATGAGCATGCAGATGGTGGCTGGTGCCTATGCAGTGTAGGTGGTCTTTGGGGACTGCAACTCGGTATAGATTGACCTCATCAGTCATTCACACCATCAGTAATTTTTACATCAGGGCTTTGAACATAGCTGCAGAGACAGTTTTAAAAGGCATGTAGGAGGCAGAGGTGTGGAAAAACATCCTATATTCTCTCAAATGGTAATCTTATGCTGTAACATTGATCAGAGCTAAGGAGCTAAGTTTTATTATTTTTTTGTTATGATGTAGTTTTTGGATAAAGTTTTTTTTATTTTTTTATTGGGATTTGTAAAACACTAACTCGACTTCCGTTACAGACTTAGATGATGCCACATACTGTGCAGAATTATTCATACCACTTTTTTTTAAATCTACATTTTATCTGTGAAGGTTTCAGAGTATTGGAGAACATTTGTTAAACAAATATTGATTATGAAGAACCAAGTAACAGAGAAAGGTCTGATGTATAACTGTTGAGAAGTTTAACGCAAATGAGGATTTTATTAATCAATTAATCTATAGATTATTCTGACAATTGCGTATGCAAATAAAATATTGTGGTGTAGTACCTACTTAAGCTAGTAAAATAAACATGTGAGAGAAAAAACACTCTTTGGTTACTTTAATAAGAAGATATTTTACTGTTTAAAATGCAGTGCCACATAAACATCACTTTTAGACTCAAGTTTGTATGTAAAGTATGAAAACTTTTTTTAAATGTAAAAACGAATGAGAAATAAAAAAAGCTAAAATACTTTTTTAAAAATAAAATATATCATGTATAAGAACCGATTATCAAATTTTTATTTTTTCACTTCCTTATTCTTCATGCAATGTTAATCAAAATATGTTTCCTTATAACAAGCTAATTTCTACACTAATAGTCACAGATAAATTAGTTTGTTTTTTTCCCCAAGGAGAATCAAAACATCGCCTGTGACCTCAATGAGCATGTAGTGGATATTTCACGACATGCTATTGTGACACTTAAATTCTGTTTTGCACTACACGTCCCAAACTGTGTTATTTTTTTATTTAGTTTCAAGTGATCCCACACTTTTATCTTTTTTTGTCTTTCTTGGCGATGCTTCCGTCACTCGCCGTCTCCCTGCATACCTGCTAACAGCGCTTAGCATTTCCTCCCCAGCAGATTGGGGTAACCTGTCAGAGTTGATGGGAAGACATCAGACAGATGAGGGCGTCCATGCATCTTTAAAAACGTCTTAAAATCATCTATCTCAAATTAAGGCCTTGAAATGTCTTAAATTCATTGAAAGCTGTAGGTTGGTCTTAAATACATTAATAACAGGTCTTAAATTTTGTTTTTGCAAGACTATTTAATCGTGTTTATTCCATGTACGCCTTTCAAGCGGGACTTTTCTGTCCAGCAAATGTTTTGGTCACATGCAACCATCTCCATTGCAGGGCATGACTTACATACCCTTGCTAGCTAACTAGCAAGCCAGCATTCTTGCATCTATCTTGGGTAAGTGCAAATTTATCGTCAGTTGGTTGGACAAATTTTTGTACATTTCTTTTGACATGTATATGTCTTAAATTCCATCCATAACGGTCTTAAAAAAAGTCTTAAATTTGAGTTGGTGAAACCTGCAGAAACCACAATCCTGAAAGAAAACCAGTTGGCAGCTGTAAAAGACTTACAGCTTTGGTTTACCAAAGGTAAACCAAACTTTGGTAATGGTTTACCTTCAAACAGGACAGTGATACAAAACATGCAACCTGAACTACAGTGGAGATCAAGGCGGATCAGTGTGTAAGAAGGTTCCAGTCAAAGTCTAGTCATAAATCCCACATTGCTCTCTCAAAGTTTAACGAGCAATGTTTAGTCTCCAGATGCTCACTTAGCAACATCAGCACATAGTTCTACAGAGTGTGCTTCTGGGGCTAAATGCAAATTCACACAAACATTTACTTGACATATTTGAAAGCCCATTCATTTTGTTTTTCTTCTGCTTCACATCAATGCTCTTTGTGTTGGTCCATCACATCATACAAATAAAATCTCTTAAAGTTTGTACGTGTAACATTGCAGAATATGCAAATGTTGAAAAAATAGACACTTTTTCATAACTTTTTGAGAGTGATATGTCTTGGTAAAGTGAGCAGAGCTGTGAAGAGGACAACACTCTAGCTTGCCCATACTTAGTGGGGGACAGGACCTTGGCCGGCCTGGCCTTCCAGGCATCCCTCCGGATTAGGCCGCCACAGAGAGGAGGGGGGGATTCAAATGAGGCATGACTGAACACTCAACCAATAAAGGCTCTGACCATTCTGCTTTGAAGTTTTATTTTTTATTATGTGTATTCTTTTCTCTCTCCATGAGCTTTGCTGTAACTTCAGCAACTAGCCGTGCGCCATGACTAATTGTTCTTAAATGTTCTGCATGAGCCTGGAAATACAGTTACTCCAAGTTTAGCAAATAAAATAAAAACACCAGATTTTTACATCTTCCTATTAAGAGG
The DNA here is from genome assembly GCF_001443285.1 of Poecilia latipinna. Classification (NCBI taxonomy): domain Eukaryota; kingdom Metazoa; phylum Chordata; class Actinopteri; order Cyprinodontiformes; family Poeciliidae; genus Poecilia; species Poecilia latipinna. The sequence continues at coordinate 43,199 of NW_015114473.1, read as the reverse complement.
GTGATTATGGATATCTTTGAGTTTCAAACCAAACGGATAAATACTGAAGGTATCGTTACATAATTTCTACATATTATGGATCTTTCTCTAATCTTTCATGTTTCTTGAAAATTCTTACAGAGATGGGTGATATAAACTTAATGCTTTATCATAATATTTTGTGGTACTACTGAGATAACATTAAGTTACAATAACTATACATTACTACTTTTTTAGGTAGTAATGTAAGACAAGATACAGCAATTGTAGTCCTATAAACACAAATGCTAATCTTGAACAAGATACCCACTAGACACGTAAAGAAGTGATTTGTGTCACTAAGCTTCACAAGGTAGCTGTATTTTCAAATTTACTGATGCTTTTCGTGAGCAAATGGTGGAGAAAATAGAAAAATCATCGATCATGATAATATGGACAGTTTTGGGGGTTCAAAACATCAGTAATTGGAATTTGTGGCATCAAAATTTATCGTGATAAATGATAAACGATACAATAACCCCTATGTCCTTGTCTTTATTTTGACCGTCTCGGTCACCTCTCTAATCAGCAGCTGTTCAACTTCTCAACTGCTCAGACAGGCAGACCCTGACTGTGAACTCCAACAAGTTGGAGAAATCTGTCCTTCTGCAGGTTAAAGTGACGTTCACCAATAAATTCTTGCCATCAGTCACTCCCTCCTCAGCTCTGTGTATTGATGTCCGCCAGATAAACGTGAATATCTTCTTTGCGCTTCACCTCGATTTGACTGATTTATGTAAAAAGTGGGAGGAGGGAAGCTTTGAAGGCCTGCTTTTGGCGGCGCAGTACTTGTACCCTTACTGACAGAATTTAATAGCCCACTAGTAATAACATGCATATTTTGGCATAAAAGACGCACCTCCACACATTTCCAGCACACACTTTGCTTAAAAGCATGCCCACTCATAAATGCACAGTGCTTTGACAGAAACGCAGCAGCGCGCTTCACAACCACCACGGCTCGGGCTGCGGCCATCCAAAATAAAAATAAAACAGCAGGCAGCTTGTTGGAGTTCCTTGTTGCTAGGGGTTTCCCTGAGGGCGGGTGGGGGTGAGCCACCGACTGAGGGGGGTTGGAGAGTTGGGGGTTTTCTGGTGATGGAACTGCTATAAATACATGCCATCAATGTTGTGCCCTGCTGTGTCCTCAGTTCGGCCCATGCAAGCAAACTGTATGTTATCAGAGCAGTCGGCACAATCAGCCTAATGCACAAAGTGCTAGAGCTGTAGTATACAATCCAGGTTATACAGCCTGGTGTCACCGCTGGCCTGTGTGAGATGAGACTTAATGTGGCTTTATTTAGCCTCAGAAATGGCCTGATTCTGAAATCCAGGGTCTGCTCAGTTCAAGCCAACTTAAGCCAGTCGTTTGGTTTGAATTTGAACTCTTCTTATTGAGTTCCATGATGGAGTATTCGGTCCCAGCTACAAGAATTGTTTATTTTATTTTATTTTTTTAATAATAACGTAGTCATGATAACAAAACAAAAACATATTTTTACTTGACGACTTCTTACAATTATGAGACATCATTTAAGTAAGAAAAAACCTTGGATAATTTTTTGCTTTTGTGTCGGCGTTCTCATACATTTACTACGTTCTTCTAATATTGCAACTTTATTCTGGGGATATTCAGTTGTAGTATTTGTATTTCTACTTAGATGCTGTACTATTTTATTCTCGCATTACTACAACAGTATGTTTCTAATATAATGACTTTATTGTAACCAACAAAAAAAAATCATTGTGAAATGTTTTTGTAAAACGCAATGGCGGCATTGGGCGTGCTGACATCACTCTGAACTATGGAAACATAAGGAGTGCATTGGTGAAAAAAATCCAGATTTTCTAAACATTAAATCTTTACAAAACAAAAATTAGATTAATCAATAAAATCGACTCATTGCCCAGCCATATGTCAGTTTAAAATCTTTTTAAACTGTTGAAATTGAAAGACTTCAACCAAGTTAGCTACTTTGTCTTAGTTTGCACTAAAATATGCACTAAAGTTTCTAATCTCTGGTTTGGTTAAAGCCAGAAATAAAGATTGTCATGGTCACCCAAATGGAGAGGGAGAGAGAGCCTTTAAAGCTGGGTTTTAGTATTCATTTATTTTTTTTTTACTTGACATTTTGAAATGTCTTTTGGAGCTTCTGTTAGCGATTAGCAAGATTACCTTGGCTATCATGATGAAAACGACAGACCTAGAAAAAAAATGGCTAGTGGTGCTTTTCTTTGTCGAGTTATTATATATATAAAGAAATTGTTATAAAAAATGGTTATGAATTAGATGATATGATCGTAAAGTTAAAAAATGTAATTTATTAAGGTATTTTATATAGATTTGTATAAAAACCATTCGTTTTGTCCGTGCACCATTAGAAGTTTAGATTCTGTCAACCTGAAGATAAATGCTCTGTTTTAAAGGTCAAAGGGCATTCTCGTATCCTTTTTCAGCCTCTAGTTCATTTTAAATCAAAGTTACAATCGGACATTTTTAAGTTTAGATGCCAAACAAAGCATCCAAACTCCATTTGTTGCTAACTTCTACAAACATCAAGGTATATAGACAGTTTAGTCCAGATTTATTATAGATTCAGTTTTAGCTAAAATCTGACTTTCAAACAAACATACACATAATAAAACCCAACTAAATGGAGATTCTGGGCTGTTAAAAATAAAAAATAAAAAATCTAGTTTGGAATCTGAACATGGTCAATTTTGACAAGTATGTTGTTTATATTACATCCTGCCTCTGTGTCCTTCAGTATGATTGCTACACCCTCGTTTACTCAACCCAACCCTATTATGCTAATTGGCTCAGTGTCATGTGTCAAACCCATGTAATTACTGGGCTGTGCATGTAACCTTCTCATGTTTACCCACCGTCATGCCTCATCTTGGCTGCCCGGAAAGCCACACAGAACGAGGCTGTTATTTTCAGTCACACTGCAGCTTCCATGTTGCTTCCTCTTTCCAACGCCCATCTCGATTCAGGCCGGCTGGCCGCTAATGGAGTCACATGTCTCCATCAATGTGCAGGGTGAACTGTTTAAGGGCTTAGCATGCTCAGGAGGACGCAATCATTAATGACACTTTTGGGAACAATGAGTTTTTGTTTTTTTTTGTTTTTTGTTTTTTAATAATTACTCAGAGAGTGGAAATGGATAGATTTTCTGGGTTCTGCTTTGTAGCAGTTGGGCCTCGGATAGCTCAGCTGTTTCAGGGTTATCTTGCTGATTCGGGAGGTAAATTATCAGCCAGACTTCCAGACAACTTGCAGGGGTCTTCGTTTTGTTACCGTCGCTTTTATAATAATATAATAATGCAGTAAAAACGACTCATTCTCAGAGGCCGGCGCCATCTACATACGTGTTTTCATGCATTCCCCTTCTGAACAATTGTTTAAGTGTTCCTTTTCAGTCTGTGTCTGCGTTTAAATGTGTGTGGATGTGGGCTACCTTGGGGGCTAATGGGTTCCCGTTGCCTAGTAACACTATTGTGGGTGCATACAGCATTTATGAAAGCGTGTGTGTGTGTGTGTGTGTGTGTGTGTGTGTGCGTGCGCGCGCGCGCGCGCGCTCAGTGTTAGACTATATGAGATTATCATAATCATCTCACAGTTACATCGGGTGTCCCTCAGAGCTGCTCATTAGCATGGCGGTGTGAGGAGCCTCTGATGATGCAAACCGTTCCCATTTCTTCTTCTCGCGCTAAATGAAATCACAGCTTTAAACGCATCATTCTGGCATGTTTTATAACAGATTAAGCTTTAAAAACACTTTATAACGCAAGATATCTTAACATGCGTGTCTCCTTATATTTCTACATTTGACAGCTTATACATGTCGAAGCGTCATAAATCCATCGTGTGTGGCTGAAGTGTGAATTCTTACGCTGAGGTGAAAATCACATCCGTCTTTCTCCTCAGGTTTATGTAGGAGGTTTGCGATCAACGGCGGGGTCCATTTTGTGTCTCGAATCATTGAGCCTCTCGTTTCCTCGGTAAAAACCAAGGAAACGAGGCGACAGCAGACCACGAATGCATACTACTGTATTAGTCACTTTCTTCTTAACCCCCTCCTGCTTTGTGATTTTTTTTTTCTTTTTTTCTGTAGCAGGTGTTGCAACAAAAAAAAATCACAGAACATCTCCTACCTTTCTTGGCTCTCACATCTAGTTGTCACCTTTTCATCAGACTTTTCTGCAGGAACACAGCTGTCTGTAAAATTCAGACTGCACTTTTTTGTTGTTGTTGTTACTAGAAGTTATTTGAAGCTTTGACTTTTTGTGGGATTTTCTCTGCATTCAGCAGGAGCGCCGCCTCACTTCTAACCCTGATGATAAAGACTTTGAGCTTACGTTGATCACACAGTAGGAAGAACTTGCATAAGTGCATCATGTGGTTGTAGTCGAATCAGACATGCTCATGTTTTCCTCTCTTAGCCATCAGCTGGTATATTTGCCAATTTCTTTTTCCTGCCATAGTATATTGTTGAATTGGTAACCGTAAAGTATGAACTAATACTGTACACGCAAGATATTTTAACACTGCTTTTCTCCAAAAGAGATTTTGCTTATGTAAGACCTAAATATTTAAAATACAAAATGGTTTATTGAGGCCCAGTGATGAAACATTAATTATGTAAAAAAGTAAAAATAAAAGTGTATAATGGCAATCATCCTCTGACTGAATGAGTTTTACTTCTGTAGTTCTTTTTGCACACTTGTATTCAGGTACTTAAGCTCATGACAGTGTTGTGGTCTAATTAGCTTCCTGTTGAAGATGTTGGTGACCAGATTGTAAATTATTCTCAGTGCCATTTATTCTTATCTTTTTAGACATAGAGGTTTCACAGCAAAAGAAATGAAGAGCTACATTTTCTTTTGAAGAATGCAGATTGGGTAGACAAAATACCAAAAAGTGGTACATAACATGCTATTGGCTGCTGAATCCAGTGGCACTATTTATTTTTCTTGACGCTGATTGGCTGTACTCAAAAGAGCAGAGATAAGGAAGGCAATAGATGTTATCATGGCAGTGCTATGATGATTTCCTCTGGGCATATTAAAGCCTTTTAAGCTCTTTGGTGTTTATTAAAATAAGCAGTTTTAAGAGTCCTTTAAGGGTGTCTCATGTATTAGCAGATTCTGGCTATTTGCAGGCATTTGTGGTTTCTAACCTTGATAGATCTGGTTTCAGGTCAGTTTGATTATGAAAAAGCTAAAGAGTGACCTTAGCTCAAGTTTTCTGGGTGTTTTTAGTAAAGACTTTTTGTTCTCAGTAGGTGTTGAAGGCACTAACGGCACCGCATAGGGAGAAAAACTTGAACCCCTGGTTTTGTAGTACCTGAATGAAACGTCATGTCTGTCAGTAATCCTAATAAATCACCTGCATTCTTCACGACTTTGACACCAAATCATAAAGCCCAGATTTCTCTATTATCACAACTTTATTTCCTTCCAATCACTGTTGCTGTTCTCAGTCTAAAGAGGCTCAGAGCCTTTGAGCTGCTCCACCTGCAGTTTGCATGACGCCAGATCTTCTATTTGGCTCTTTAGTGCCTCATGCCTCTGCGTCAGTTTTTGCATGATCATAGTTACACAGTAAATATTAAGTTCACTGGAAAAGCCAGGCTTTTAAAAAACTGAAAAAAATGGCCCCATTTGCCAAGTTTTTGATGATGTTTTAATATTGTGCTAAGCTAACTCAGTTTAGCGCTAAGTTAACTCAGTTTAGCACAAAGCATCTTGATATTGTCCTTCATTCATGGCCCCACCAGATCGTGATCAGATTGTCCTCTTATCTTTGACTTCCTCTATCACATTCATGTAAAAAAAAACAGTAACATGACAGGTGAAATTTGTAGTTATAGAATATAAATCAAGCACAGACAGACATAAAGGGTGGAACGATTAATCGTGATTAATCAATTATTGAAATGATTGTCAACTAATTTAGTGGTTAAGTGGTTAAATACAAAGAATCTGAAGAACATGATAATTTTTTATTTGATTGATAAATTGCCTGATTAATCTAGAATAATAGATTACTAAAATAATTGTCACAGTCAGATTTTTTTGCAGTGGTCATTCGAGGGATCTTTTCAGTCCTATTGTTAACAAAATAAGCCAGCGCCCCTTCCTGAAAACGTTGTGGTGTCGTAAACGCAGCATATCCAGTGCTGTAATGATGAGCTCCTCTTGGCTGAGCTGGCTGCCATGTGGTTCTCTGATGCTGGCAGACATGAGACTTGTTGGATTGAGACTGAGAAGGGTACTCGGGCTGAGAGAAGGCAGTCGTCTTTGCTGCCATGAATAATACATGTACCTACACTCTTGGCAGCTTCTGACATCAATGAGGGATCTGGCCGCTGTGCTCAGATGTTCTCCGCTCAATAGCTGTATCAAAATTTGCATCAAACATGTTGTAGGGCTTTTTTTTTTCTTTTCTTGTCTTTCTCATAGTGGGCTTCAGTGCATCTCTGAGCCGATGATGTTGCACTAAAAAAAAGCGGTTAGATTTAAAAGACCTACTTTGTAGGCATATTTGATTAACATATTTATTTATTGTACCAACTACCCTAAAGATTTTAGGTACTGTTGATTCATTAATTAAAAAAGAAAAATACTGGTAGTCTTTGGTAAGATGTAGCCAAATAACTGAAGTTATTTTAAGGGAGGAGGGGCAGTTTTTATCTTTTCAGAAATTTTTTTTTAATTCCTGCATTGTTCTCACATTACGGTTAGATTTACGAAAAAAGATACAGAATACTAGAAAAGAACATTTAAATTAACATTCAAATAAAAAGAAAGCGTTCTGGAAAAACTCAAATTCTCAGAAGAACTCTTGTCAGCTGAATTCTGCTTTATGTTAAGCCAACCATACTTTTGGAAAGCTTGGGTTTAATTCTTATTAATTGAAGACTCACATTAAAATAGCAAAAATAATAAAGTAGCCATGCTGTGTTCAGGGCTGAAAACAATTGGATTAATCACAATTAATTGACATCAGCTAACTTGGTAATCAAATGATTAACGAGACCACAGAGACTAACAAAGTAAATTTGCAGATTGAACAGTCGGCGTAGTAATTAAGCAAAAACATTAAAAGTAAATACATACTTTTTTCATTTAAGAGAATAAAACATCTATGAACTAATGTCCAACCCAGAACTCAAGTGGCACAATTTTAGCTTCCCTTGTACAAATTCTGTAAAGAAAACCTGCTTTTAAGAAGTAAAGAAGTGCTTTTTCATCTTAAATGTCCATGACTTGAAAAGCTTATGGACTCTCGCACCTCGGGTCGGAAAAGGACACGTTTGGCTGTGCGGCAGGCTCTCCTAAACATGGCTTTGATTTACAATACTAAATCTGTATCTGTAACATTGATACTCCATGTACGGGCTCAGCTGTTATGAGCTAAGCTGGTGTCATCTGCTGTGAACAGGAAACGGGAGGCTGCTGATAAGAAAGTGTTTTGTGTCAAAGAAGAGCCGCTTGCTCAGCTCCGATAACCGGGCCTGGGGGGAAAGTAGCCCGTTTTAAAAGCGTGTGCTTGTTTGTGGATTTATTCCCTCTAATTAATTGAAATAATTTGTTGACCTCTCCCTATTAATAGTTACGTTTTATATGTGCAAATTTAATGGAAATCAGATACAGAGCGATGCATAGTAATTGCTACCAAATGCTCAAAGGAAATATATGAAACGAGGTAAAATAGCTGTTGTATAACCAACTGAATTCATCATGTTTTTTCAGCTGAAATTTCCCATAGTTTGATTAGAAATGTTGAGAATGTTTTCTTTGAGCTCCTGTTCTTAATAGATCTTGTTTTCCCTCTCCCTTTTAATAGTTGTTCTAATTTTAGGTCTGTTCCTTTAAGGATTTACGTTGTTGGACCAGTGACCCCATCTTATCTCTTCTCTTAGAGTTTAGTGAACTCAACGCTCCTCAATAATATTTCATACTCTAGAGCCATTTAATAAAATGTATTGCCAAATAATCTAACACTTTATTATTCAGGGGAAAGGAAATGAGAGGTCATTCCAGGCCACTGAACAGTGTGATAGGTTTACTTCTCTTGGCCGTAAACATAAAAGAATATGGTCCTAAAAACATTTTATTGGGGCTGGTGACAACTTGCGTGCTCCAGGTTTAGGAGTTTTCTTCGGATCATGCTCTGAACTATTGCCTTACATGACTGCTGGACAAGCACAGGATTAAAATAAAGATTGCTGCAGAATTGAACACTAAAAAATATTGAATTGCAACCTAATAAAAATAAAGAAAGACATTGGTGGCCTCATTTTAACTTTTGTTTGATTTAGAATGGATGGTGCCATGCCCACCATGTTTTTGTGCAGCTGTTACTGGTGTGTTAAAATAAACACAAGCAAACAAAGCTTAGCCTGGTGGGCTGACGAGCAAAGCCTGGTGGCCCACCAGACTTATAATACACTGGCGGAAACCCTAATACATCTGGCCAGTAGGTTAAACGTCCACTGCCCTTAGTTCCCTAGCCTGATCGCTTCTAGTAAATCATGGTGAGTATGACTTGAATGGGGAGATGGGTTGGTATCCAAAAGGAATGTACTTGTAAATGGAGGACTTGAAGAAGTTAATCTAATTGTTAGGGTTATTTATTTACTTTTAATGTTGAAAAGTTGATGTAGTAAAGTCATCAACTGATTCAAACTAACTTAAGTGACCCATCGGTATGAAAACGGGCTCAGCTGTCAACCAAAAGCTTCATAGCCAGGCTAAACGGATCCCAGTATCTTCTCAGAATAACTATAATTCTGTTTTTTTTCTTGCTTAGATTTTTCTTTCTTCAATGTATTCTCTTACGTTAGATGGACGATATGCTAAAGCTGATTTGTATTGTAGGATTCCCACTAAAACTCATGACTGTTGCAAATCGTCACAACCCCTAAAGCAAAGCCTTTTTTTTCTTCTTCTTCTTCTTTTGCCAACATTCATACAACAGTGCTCTGCTAACATCGTGTACCTGAAGGCAAATTGAGGAAAACGGTTCACATCGGACAAAAAACTGGACCCAAAAAAATCCATACACCGGGTGGCGGTTTTAAAAAATTTCCACCCGACTCTGAGTTTATTGCAATTTTGCCATCCTAAGTTTCTCCCTCTCAATCTGTCTTTCTCACCCTCTCTCATTCCTCCTCTCCTTCCTCCAACACATGCAGATTAGTCATCGAGCTGATGTAGCTGGATTGCTGAAACGCAGGCACCACGCACACCCGCCGTCCTGCGTCCCTTGCCTTGCATCATGTCAGAAAACAGCAGAGTCATGCAATTACAGCCTCTCCTTTTTGGTTCAGATCACATCTAAACGGCTGAGGCCAAAATATCAGCTTTGAACAATTCTCATTGTTGTCATAAAATGGACGTCACTAAATGGGATGAAATCAGCTTGGAAAAAGCCCCATCATGACTTCTTAGAACTTTGGCTTCATTCAGATTAGCCACACATATCTTTTTGAAGATCTATGCCTTTAGGGACCCAGCGTAGAGCACATAAAGTAATAGTTTGTGGTTGGCTAGTGTGATCATGTGACTGTGTGAATGAGCTTATATAGTAATTAACAGACCGCGTTATTGCTCCTGGATTACTCCTAGCTTATTGCTCAGCATAGCGACCTAAGAGGTGAAGCGTTTCCTTTATGGCTGGAGAAAAAAACACCCAAACGGCGTCTAATAAAAATGAACCACCGGCCGACAACAAAGGCTGTAAGTTTGCAGAATTCAGGTACAATCTCATAATCTTTCTTCTTGATTCTATTTTTTTTCTTTTTACTTTCTCTTGATTTAGGTTGAAAGCAGTACTTCTCATTTTGGGTTTCCTTAATGTTTGCAGTCTAGTAAGTCAGTGGTTTCAATAGTTGATAGGAGCATAACGAGCAGCTGTGGTGTGTGGTTCTGTGTCTTGAGGCCGTCTGTCGGGTCGTCATTGACCCGTTTGTAAAACTTGTAAGATTCATGACATGCAGGTTTCCTCAAGGGTGTCATTTGCATAAAAATCTAGTTTTGTTTCTGCTTGACATGCTTTCAGATCGGTGCTTACAGGCCAGTTTTTTGTTCCTTGTGTTCAGGCTGTCAACACAATGTCAATCCAACACTTTCACACATCGCAGCTCATAACCGCTGTGATAATCTAGAACTTTGGTCAGATGCCCACAAGGACAATGTCTCATCCAGATCCTTGTCCGTCTCTTTTCTTTTTCTCCTTGTTCAGTCGATGCTGATGAGATTAAGAGGCTAGGGAAGAGGTTTAAGAAACTCGACCTAGATAACTCGGGCTCGCTCAGCGTGGAGGAATTCATGTCTCTGCCGGAGCTGCAACAGAACCCGCTGGTGCAGAGGGTTATCGACATATTCGACACGGACGGGAACGGAGAGGTGGACTTTAAAGGTAAGCCACAGACCTGGCAGGAGGGTTTGATGCCCCGTTCTCAGCTCCAATATTATTGGTCTGTTCTTCGTAAATGAAGACACTAACGAGATGATTTTGAGTTTTATCTATTATGAGCTATGGTTTTATGGGGCTGAAAGATTTGTTTTTGCTTTAAATAGAAAAGTTTGCCTAACGTGTTTTTGTGGTTAAAGGATGCTAGAAAACAAACTGCACATCTCAAGAGTGTCAGGTGTTCATATGAAGGCTGACAGTAGAATCAGTCTGGAAAAACTCCTCAAGTTGAAAGGACAACACTGTTTTTTTCAGACCTTGGGTGTATTTTTTTACGTTTTAAACTCAACTACATTTGTTAACTGTATTGTTTTGGTTCTGTTTTTGATTTAGTGCAAATTTGTCATGCATATCATTTGTCTACAAGAAAAACTATTAGTATTCTCTCTGTTTATAAGGAAGAATTACTTTGTTAAAAAAATAAACTACAGAATAAAAAAGTAAAATAGTAGTAGGTCATTAGTAGTTTTTTTTTTATGGAAAGTATTTTCTCTTGATGTGCTTGATTTATACTTTAAATCAATAATTCCCAAATTCAAATTAAGAGAATTCAAACGAAATGTAACTTAATGTCTGCTTTTGGGTTGAAATTAATATTTTTGGTTTCTCCTCAAAAACAAACAAAAAAAGTCTGATCATTTTCTTCAATCAGACAAATGTACTTGGTCTTTATATTCATTTAGAACATTTTTGATTAACGTTATACCAAAATTCAATTCAGTATTATGAATCATTTCAAGATTGTCACCCTGCCCTGCTAGACCTCCACAATCCACAAATTACCAAATTTAAACAGTCTGTCAATGTATGACTAAGACGGGGTTTCATCTCTGCTTCCCCCTGACAGGTGTGTGGGAAAACCCTTAGTACAGCACAAATCATGGCTGTAGCACCTAATGGATGTTAAAATTTACAATAATCAGTTTTTGAAGCTGCAGAATATCTTGGTTTAACTAGAAACATGTGGGCTAAATTATCAATAAGTCATATCAAAACACAGCAAAGGGAATTTTATTTCGTCAGTAAATGATTCCCATTAAGTTTCTCTGTTAAACTTTTGACATTTGGTCCCATAATTGAAACTTGGGTGAAAAAGTTACTGTCCTTTAATTTAGTCTTTAAAATTTGAAAATCAAAAACTTGAGCAATTTGTAAAAAAAAAAAAAAAAAAAGTAAAACTGTCTTCCTGTGTTTGGGCCATATTTGTGTGAAATTATTCCCAGATGTGGGTCTGAATTGAGCTTTGAATTTTGTAGAGAAATGGTAAAAGATGTCTATGATGTTCTAGTGGAGCCTGAATTTACATACTACTTTTCTTTTTTTAATCTTCTCAGAGTTTATTGAAGGAGTCTCACAGTTCAGCGTCAAGGGAGACAAAGAACAGAAACTCCGATGTAAGTAAATCTGGCCAGTTCATCTTATCACAAAGCCATGCGTTTGCTTTGTTCCTCAAAAGGAGAGTTTTTATCTGTTTAACTTCACCTTTCTAATCGGGGCGTTTCACTTCACCATCAAAGACGCATTTCTAAACAATAAGTAAAACGTTGCACACGAATAACTTGCGCTTTCCCCTTTTCTTTTCATGCACATTCCAAACCGCAGTCGCTTTCAGGATTTACGACATGGACAAGGACGGCTACATCTCCAACGGCGAGCTCTTCCAGGTTCTGAAGATGATGGTGGGCAACAACTTGAAGGACACGCAGCTGCAGCAGATCGTGGACAAGACCATTATAAACGCAGACAAGGACGGAGACGGCAGGATATCCTTCGAAGAGTTCTGTGCAGTAAGTCGAAGCTCTCCTGAGGGTTTTCAGAGGGGAGCGTTGACGTTTCTGCTGATCCTGCCGACTTGTGGAGGCGGCAAAAGGTCAAAGGGGAAAGAAATCTCTGGAAAGACTGCTGGGTTTTTTTTTATTATTATTATTGTTGTTTTGCTGGGGCTTAACAGCTCTGGGTTTCAGTTTCAGCACTGCTTATGTGGGAGGAGCTGTGTGTAAGGCTGCTGTGGTGAGACTGCAGAGATGCTGTTTAAAACCAGCGGCTTCTCCTGTCATACTGATTTATAATCCGGCCTTGTTGTGGAAATTAAAAGTCTACTATCCAATTTCAGATCAAAGGGGCAAAGACAGCTGTTTGAACACAGTGGGTGTTCTCATTTTTTTGAAAAGCCACATCCACCGGCTCGTCTCTCGACGGCCCCCAGAGGGAACCGGTTTTGCTCCGAGCCAAGTTCTGAAATGAAAGGCTCCATATCTGGCTCTGACAGACACAGGGTCCGTATTTGACAGCTAGATCCTCAGAGCCTTGAACTAAAACGGCTCGCCGTCCCTTTCAGGGTGTATTTTCGGAACGGTGCAGGAGAAGAACTGCAGCTCAAACATTTCACGCTTCAAAGAGTTTATCACCGTTTTGGCCTGAGCCGTTCTGTTAGAAAATCTGTTTAAAAAATATAAAGATTGAGTTTGAAGGGTGTTGATAGTAAAACAAGGTCTGGAGTATTTACAACCCGGTGGTGGGCTTGTGTTGCTTTGTATTTAGTGCCCTTTTATATTTGGGTTTTTCTTACCCTCACTTATCAGTTTTTGTGTTACTAATACATATACACACATAAAAGTAGAATTTCTTTTCTTCATTGTGGCCGTGTATATCCTTTAACATTTTGTTCGTAAACTATGCCAAAGCTTTATAACCTGTTTTCAGTTTAGCTCGCCAACAAACCAACACAATAAATGTCTTGTTAATAAAGCTGATGTTCACACTACAATAATCCAGTCCAGATTTTTCAATTTAATCCAAATTTGTCCAACTACATCACTGTTGAATTGTAAGCTATCTTAAGCACTGTTGACTCATGATTTTCTAGTCAAATATTCATAATGCCATTAAAAATTAGTTGATTTGTTTTTTTTTAGCCGATGACCAGAGGTGACCATTCAACAAATGCATCTACGTCTTTTTTCCCCATATGTGATTTTACTCACATTTGAGTTTCTGCAACACTTTTTAATTTAACCTGGTAGAGCTGTGATTTAAACTTTGATTTGTTCAAGGGTGTTAGTCTAATCTGATTTTTGTGAGTAGATTGGTACCTTTTTGTTGTATTCCGTATGTAGCTGTATACTTTGAAGAGATTTTATTAGCACAAGGATCCTACTTACACCCAAAACGTGTATCATCCATTTGAAGCTGTTTGGTGTAAAGAATCAGCTGTTAACCTTGAAATAAGAATGTTACGGTTTGCTATAACCACTTCCTACATTTTATCTATTCAATAAACAATAGAGCAACAATTATCCTTAAACAAGTATAGCTGTTCAAATGTTAGACAAACATTGAGCACACATTTAAATTAAACACTCAAATTCTCCAAAGCGATTAGATTTGTGGTAGTAAATTTTCTTAGTGCACCGACATTATTGCTTGTTGCTTCTTAGATTAACCCTGAAAGTACAGCAACCAGATATCTTATTTGGTTGATCTATTTAGCCAGCTGCTTGATGGACATGAAATGTACACTTTCTAAACTGTCTTAAAAAAGTTGACTTAAACTTAATAATTCTTGTTTTAGGCCTTGAACTCCTGCATAGATCCAGATCTTCTACGAAATCTTAATTTGTCATCTTTTGTTAGCACTTTCATTTATCCACTCCTTCTTGTGTCAGTTACTTTTAGCTCTTTGTTAAAGTTTGTTTAGAAAATTAAATTCAAAACCGTCTTGCACATCAGACTGCTCTTTTGTCACAAAAAGGTTTGTGTAGCAGAGTTTTGACAGGGATTTCAGTAGTTTTGAAAGTGCAAATTTATTGTCAGATGGCTGGACCGTTTCTGTGGAGATATAGGTCTTAAATTTCATTCATAATGGTCTTAACAAGTCTGAAATGTGAGTTGGTGAAACTTGCAGAAACCCTGATTTTACTTTCACACTCTTCTCCGGCATCTCATTAAAAGAAGCTTTAAATAGTTGACAACATTTTTGTGGCTTTGACCTCAAAGCTTATTAAAACCTTCATACAGTGGTGCCCAACTCACGCCTCCATGTTTTACAAATATGAGCACATTTCTCAGTTTGGTCGGTTCCGTCTTCAAACTTTTTGGATTTTATGACTTATTCATGAGTAAAAACTCCCAGCATAGAGATGTCTGTGTTCAGATGTTTGTCGTCTCACCTCGGTTTCGTCTCTTCCTCCTTTCCTTCACCCCCAGGTGGTCGGAGGCCTCGATATACACAAAAAGATGGTGGTGGACGTGTGAGCGCCCTCCGCTTGCTGAATCCCCCTCCTCGCCCTCAACACTCGCTTTTCTCCACCATCTCCGAAGATCTGCTCAAAGACGTCTGGCAAAACGCTCTCTGTGTAACTCAATGGAAGTATTCTCTCTTTATGTCTATCTTTCTGTGAAGCCGCTTTTTCTTTTCTCTCATTTCTTTTTTTTTTTTTTTTTTTTTTCTTTTGTGCTTTTTTGCTTTCGAAAAACCACGGGCCTCGTGAAGCCAACTTTGAAGTGTTATTGAACTGTAAATCCGCAATAACCCGGTCGTAGCACTTTAAGAGACTGAAGGACATCCATTTGGTCATTTGCAAAGAGCATCTCTGGTTGTGGAAGAAAAAAAGGAGGGAACAGGGGATAGAGGAGGGGCGCAGTGAAGAGGCTGGTTGGCTTGTTCATATTTCATCCTTTTTTTCTCTCTCTTTTTTTTGGTAATTGTTATTTTTGATATTTATTTTTGTTGTCTTTTATAAAGAAAAAAATACAACTATATATCTGCATTTCTTTTTCTTTTTTTTTTCTTTTGAGAGGACGTGTGTAGTGTATTTACACTTGCAGCAGTACAGCTAGAAAGTAGGGTATGAAGTGCCAACCAGAACATATCCAGAACCAGTTCGTTATTAACTATCATCACTGCATTCATTCACACGGAGGGGAAAACCGGAGGGCGACGCTTCCAACTGCACGACTGCGAGGCATCGTAAATACAAAACAAAATTTCGTGACGTTTTTTTTTTTTTTTGGCTCCCGCGCTCAGTTTGAACCGACCAGTAAAAGCTTCCAATCTTAGCGACGCTTCTCATCGTCTTTTTTTTTTTTTTTTTAATAAGATTGCTAGTTTTATTTATACGTAAGAATGTGTTTATATTGTCGGACATCATCCCTGTTTCCTATCATGAGATTCTAGCTAGGTTCAATTAATGCCAAGAAAATGTCTTTCCAGATAAAGAAAAAGGAAAAAAAAAAAAAAAAAATTAAACCAGTCATGGCTGCAAACTGACATCATGGTTTACTCGTGAAGAAAGCATTGCGCATCCATAATGACAATCTCCAATGCAAAGAATAGTTAAGCACTCGCTATTGAACCGTAGTGGAAATCATGCTTTTTTCCGTGACGCTAGCAGACCATGCTGGATGACGTTTTGACAAAGAACCGAGAGAGAACAGTTATGAGATTTTTAGGCTGTTTGTGCGAGGATAAAGCAACTTAAGAGACTTACCTGCAGGCAGCAGTTGTCATTTGTTGTTGTTTTTTTTAAGGAAAAAAAAAAAACCCGATATGTGTATATTAGGTAAACGATGTGTGATCATCTTATCGAACCGCAGCAGGAGGAGGAGGAGAAAGAGGAGGAGGAAGGCTTTGCCTCTGAAATGTCTCAGTGCAGCACAGGACGGGTCAGTTTCCTTCAACGCAAAAACACTTAATCTTAACACGTTAGCATGATCGGTGTGCAATGGCGCTAGACTAGTTTTTAGGATTTTCTGTTTTTATCTGGAGCGTGTACATTTCAAAAGTTGGCTTCCACTCCCACTTTTTTTTTTATTATTACTATTATTTTCTCTCTCAGTCATGTTGTTTTTCTCTCCCCCAATCCTTCTTTTTCCAAACCTGCTGATTCAAGCAGGGAGGGGAAAAAAAACAAAAATTAAAAAAAAAACAACAAAACCTTAAATTCAACCAAATTTATTTATTTATTTTTTTTTTTTCCCCAAGGGGAAAAATGCTTCCTTCTATTAACAGCATTGGGATAGATGTCCGTTTTGCTTTGGAGGCCAACTGCTAGTTTTAACAGGACTACTCAGTCAGATCTGGAGTGCTCTATTGTTCCCCATCCCTGAGCTCTGCACGGCTTTGGGCCTCCCTGTGCTTGCATGACATGGAAGTATATTTTTTTTTTGTTGTGCATGTAGATCAATTTTTTGAAATAAAACTCTTGTTTACACATGGATGGTGATGTTAATATATTTAAGAATTTTACGGTATACAATATGGATGTTGCCAAACTTTGGTAAATGTACACATATTATGAGCGGTAATCCAAATGAACTGAACTACATGTAACTTTTTTGTATTTTACCCGGGTCAGCGAGATGCTTCGATTCCAGTAAAAGTTGCATATCTGATCCTGTCTCAAACTGCCACACACTGTACTCAGCTTAAAGGGGAAATTTGATTTCATTTTTTTTTCTTTCTTTTGTATATAAGTATTTGTTAAATGCAGTTCTGGCTCTCTGTTCTCTGTATAGTTCAGACCGCGCTTTAGTTTGTAAGTGCTACTTTTTTTCTCTGAGGGAATTGGGTTCTTTTTAGTTTGCGTGGGAATATCTGAAAAGATTTAAGTTTGAGAACCTTTTTTTTTTTTTTTCCTTTTTCTGCATGCTGCATATTATGCTGTGGGACTGTTGGAAACTTGATACTGTATGAAAATGAAATAAAATTTAAATAAACTTTGAAATGTTGAAAGTAACATTTTTCCCTCCCCTCATTCTGACTTCTGAAGATGTGAAAGATGGGGAAACAAATCAACACATTGATGCAAGAGCTGTACTACTTTCTGATGGAGAAGAGAGAGTTGAGTCAAAAAGTGAAGCTCTTGATTTACTGC
This sequence comes from Poecilia latipinna, assembly GCF_001443285.1. Taxonomy (NCBI): domain Eukaryota; kingdom Metazoa; phylum Chordata; class Actinopteri; order Cyprinodontiformes; family Poeciliidae; genus Poecilia; species Poecilia latipinna. The sequence goes on along the minus strand of NW_015114473.1, from coordinate 25,820 downwards.
TCGATATACGTTCCTGCGCTCATCTGTGGTCAGGGGCTTTGGGTCATGACCGAAAAGAATGAGATCATAGATATAAGCAGCCGAAATTAGTTTTTATTTTTTGTCTTTTTTAAAGGTTGGATGACTATACCACAACTTCACTGACCTTAAAAAAAAATTGAGTGGACAAAATGTATGCTAAATGTATTGTGGACTTGTGATCTAAAAACTGTCCAGTGCATACAACAGTTAGCAAAAAGTGTTTAGCAAGTTGCTGAGAAACTACATTATCACCAAGTTTCTCTCATTATTCTATCAGGACGTGTCACTGCTCTCAGCAGAACTGGTAGGGCTCGTTTCAATCTGCTGGTTCCTTGGCATTTCCACTGCTGTTAAGAATAGACCACACGATTTCAGAAGCCTGGAGGTCAGAGCCGTCTGTCCCAGGAGCCTAACATCGTCCTGCTTCATCAGCCTCAGTCATTGTCCTGTTGGCCTCACCTTAACTCATTTAAATATGTCTTGTTATAGTGGCCAAATGGCTGTCATTGTCTTGTCTGAAAATTTCAGCAAACCTGTAAGGAGCAGGGACTTCTGTCTCGGTCAGCAACCTTCATGTTGGTAAACTTGCTTCATTGAGGATCATAACGGTGGTGGACAAGTAGTTTCCAGTTTCTAATAGGCTTGTCATTGGTGGCTCCTGAACCATTATTGTTTTGACAGTTTTGGTCTTATGGTGAAAACCTGGCATACAGCTGAGTGTTCCAACAGAACAATAATCCAAAACTGGTTTAATAGAACTAGGCTAACAGTAAGATCCTGTGATAGCCCAAACCTCAACCCTGTTGAAAATAAACGTATAAAAAGGTAAAGATCCAAAATGTTTTAATGTAAATATTTGAACCTTGTGTGGATTTTAATTGCATACATTTATTAAACTAGAAGGGTTTAAATAAAAAATAAAGCCCAAAATTAATTGCATTCTCATTAGTTTATGTTCACACTAGAATGATAAACGAGTTAAGGTTAAATGTCATATCAAAAAGTTAGGCTGATATTCTGCTGTAGGAAGTGGACATCCCTCATGTAGATGGCCAGTTGTGTCCTGTCATGTTTTATCTACACCACTGATACATGATGCTGCAATCGTCACTATTCAGTCAGTTCAGCCAAAAATAAGACACCAAGTTTTAGAAATCACAAACTTTGATTTACACGGTGTATACAGGATAACTGTATACACCTTGTGTTCTGCTAAAAACATTCATTCACAGAAATAAACCACCTTTATTGTTTTTGATATTTATTTACATAACTCATATTTCCAGAGACCAACACTGTTCATCAAAAAATACGATGTACGTGTCGGCTTCCCATCCCAAACCCCAGTCCGTGAACTCATCGCAGTGACAGAAAAGGAGGAGAGGACGGCATGTAGCAGCCAATCGGATTTCAGAATCTCTCTGCAGTCCTGCTGGCCACCGCTCTGATGTTGCCGTAAACCTTTGAAGGTGGACTTCCTGTTGAGAGGTGGGGGCCAGGGGGAGGTTTTAAAGGTCATTTCCAGCATTTAGAGTTTTGATCTAAATGTTAAATGATTGGCTGCTTACCTAAAATCAGGTTACATATTGCTGTTCGGGCCATCTTGATATTCTGAAAAGAACCTAAAATGTGGATTTTCCTGTTGAGACACATTTAGAAAAAAAACTCTAAATACACGCATATTGGGGGAAAAACAAAATCACAAAGGTTTAACTGTGATGGGCGAATCACGACTTGGATCACATACGTCTCTGCCAGAACGATGCGAGTCTTTGTCACATTCTCAATGGTGAATTTCGTTTTTCCTCCCTTCCCTGCTATTCTTCCAATGGCCCTGGATAAGTGGTCGCCTTTCAAAGGTTTTACTGTGAAAAAAAGAAAAGTAAAACAACAAAAAGGTCAATCTTTTGCAAAGAAAAAAGGAGAACAAACAAGTGCAGAGTAGGAGAGCAGACAGAAGGCCTAGGGTTTTGCAATCTCACCGTCTGTGACATCAAAGCTTTCAAGGAAAAGCTCGTCTAATCTGATGAGCGCCATGGCATCCTGGGAAGAGGAAGGGCGACTATTACATCACTGGCAGGAATCCAGCGAGTTCAACGTCAACGACTCCATGGAGTCCTACAAACTTGAAATCACAACTTTCAAAGGTTTCGACTTCCCTAAAGGGATGATCATCGGCTAAACTCCAGCTAATCAATACTGAGGTTGTTCATCAGGGAGCATTTCTTGCACTCACCTCAACCTGGAAGCCTAGGATGAACGCTTTGACGAAATCTGCCGCTTTCGTGAGGGCGCTGATTTCCTGCGTCTCTTTGCACGTCTGAAAAATAAAACACACGAAACAGACGAGGCTGTAAGCACTACGAAAAAAATAAATAAATAAAGGCCTTAAGAATAGTAACATTACTTCAAATCAGTGCTACCAACATGTCTGAACTTACTTTGATTTCTACGTTCCTGGTCTTGAGGTTAAATCGCACTTGAAGCTGCAGGTTCTCTACGATGGGAGTGAAAATCTTTAGCCAGTTTTCCTTCAGCGGGGTGTATCTGTGAGCTGGAACGGGGATCTTACGCATCTCATCTGGTCCCTGAATCACACACAGGAACATTATATCCAAATAATGTCACCTTAAAATGCAAGTAAAAATCTGTACTAAGTATAGCTATACATTCATTAACTTTCAAACATAATCGTTCTTATCTCAGGACACACATAGATTTATGGATTCTTAATCACTATTATTTAAGTAAACATATGCCATACGTCGTTTTATTTGCATACATTGTCAAAGTAGTTTGACTTGAGACACAAAATGGCAAAATTATGTTTGGTTACCAGGTTGAAAGAGAATAATATGTTGGAGTAAAAATAAGATAAATGATAAATAAATTAAAAATATATATTAAAGAGATAATTATGAATCACAGAAAAGCATTTCAGCAACGCCAAAATGGAAGACACCATAAAATAACTCATAGTGTCATGATATGAGCTACATTTATCAGAATGGTAAATAAAATCCTGCAATAACTAGCATAACTATGTCTATATAGGTATATATGGATATATGGTAAGACTGTTACCATACGTATTTAGATACAATTTTAGTGTTTTGTTTATTTGTCACCGTTTTGCTGTTGATGCATCATTTTGAATTGCTTATTTAAATATTTCATTGTTTTAATGTATCGGTTCTGTTAGAGACGTCATCACCCAAAGGAAGTCATTAGCGATAGATAAATCGTTCGTAGTTTCTCCCATAGGTCTGAAGAACGATGTGCGCATGCGCAAGTTTTAAAGGGGAAGCACTCAAACCAACTTGTTAAAGTGCTGAAAACACAACAGTGCCTAAAAATATACCCCTTTTTTAACATACATATGATGGAAGCAAATAGAGGTAATTACCCGTAATTTGTCTCCGGAGATCGGTGGAAACTGCGGCCGTTTAATGGCCACGCTCTCCTCTGTGTCCATGTCCACTCCGTCTTGCTCACGTTTACGTTTCTGGTTCTTCTTTTTAGACTTCACCTTCGTAAACGCCTCTGCGCCATCTTTACTCTCCCCAGTCACTTCAGCGGCTACAGTAGGAGTTTTTTCGGTGTCCATTTCCACAGAAGGTGTTTTAAAGTCCAGTTTTGATTAGAAAACAGAGGCAGACTGTGGCCACAGAGGCATGAGGTGCGATAGAAAGGACCCAAACAGCCGCGTCATCAATGCCTATAGAGTTAAGAAATTCTTGTACACGTTTAGGATTTAAAATAAAACTCAGAATGTGTCACTATAATTCAGTCTCATTTATCAATGTCTATTAGCCGAATTATGTATGCCCGTAAGCAGACGATATTTACTTAACATAAAAATTTATAGTCAGGCATATCTCCAGACAGCAATGAGCTCTGTGGGAGGATCCTCGCTTTATTTTGTTTTGGCGTGGAGATATCCGTTTTTCAATAGATTCTCGACCCTTTTATAAAGTATTTTAAAAGATGTCCTCGCCCCTGTCGAAGCCTCAGATCATCGCACACATTCAGAAGAGTCTGAACTACACGGTGTTCGACAGCAAATGGATTCCGTGCAGCGCCAAGTTTGTCTGCTTGGGGAACTTTGCCAGAGGAACAGGGGTGCTCCAAATTTATGAAGTTCAACACGGAGAGGCTCAGCTCATAAAAGAGGTAGTATCATCCCTCATATTGGGCCTTTTTGGTTTTTAAAAACGGGCTATCCAAGCGATTTCAAGCGAGGGTTCTAGAACTCTCTTGCTCGCTTGTAACCATGGTTACAGTCAGCCAGGCAGTTTGTAGACAGGTGGACAGTTCATTGCAGAAACCAGGTGACACAGTGTGACTTCTATGTACTGCAATAAGGAGATAATAATAACTTAGTTACGTAATTAATTATCTTTGGTTGTTAACATGCACATAATCAAGGTCAGGTGAACTTATAGTGTGTTGCTGAACTATTCCTATGCCTTGAATTTTTCCTCATATTTTGTCATATTAGCAAACTTCGTTGTGTTTTATTGGGATTTTTAGTGATAGATCACAAATTCTTGAACTACACTGCGGGTCTGGTACTATGTTTGTTGATTAGAAAGTGAACGCCGCCTCTGGTAATTTTCCCTGAATTGTACCTGCCCAAGAAAATATTCACAATGCATGATGCTGCCACCACCATGCATTAGCATGGGGATGGTGGTCACTACCCATAGCATTTTTAGTTTGGGTCGAGAAGTTACAGTTTGATCTTGTCATGGCCAGATCACCAGCTGTCTTCCACATGTTTTCTATGCCCTTCATGGCCTTGAATATTAATGATAATAATAAAAAAAAACAGCTCGAGATGAATGCATATTTTTCCAAGGCGCTGTACATTTGATTTGAATCTATTTGTCCCTTTGTTGGAGTTGAAGCATCTCTTTACGCCCCCATGTTTCAGGTGGAGAAAGCTAAACCCATAAAATGTGGGACGTTTGGGGCCTCGTCTCTTCAACAAAGGCACATAGCAACCGGAGATTTTGATGGGAATCTCCACATATGGTACTACAACTGTCTATTTACACCAAACTGTAGGTTCACTTACAATTGTGTACTTTTGCTGTTAATTGGAAAGATGAGCAGCAGAAGTAAAAGTGTCAGCGTACGCAGTCTACTTTGTCTCTGTCATCCACAGGAATCTGGAAGCGCCCGATGTGCCGGTGTACACCACAAAGGCCCACAAAGAGATCGTGAACAGCATCGATGGGGTTGGTGGCCTTGGAATTGGTGACGGTGCTCCTGAGATCGTCACAGGAAGTAGAGACGGTAAGAACAGAAAAGCTTGATGCCTTTCTTATTATACAAAATGTTTTAATCGCACCGAAATGGAGAAAATTACAAAACGAGACACAAATCTTTTCTTTTTGTTTGTTTGGGTGGGGGGGTTTTGGCTGGGTTTTGCAGGGACAGTAAAGGTGTGGGATCCCAGGCAGAAGGATTTACCTGTGGCCAACATGGAGCCTGTGGAAGGAGAGACCAAGAGGGACTGCTGGACTGTTGCCTTTGGTAACTAAATTATCACATAGAGTCAAAATACAGATATCATTTGTAAGATTTTCATTTGTCTTTTCTGGACCTTTTCCTCAAAAGAAAATCATCAAAACTACAGTACTTTGAAAAAGTATTCATTTTGTCACGTTATAGCCATACACTTCAATATATTGTATAGGGAATTTACATCCAAAGTAGACTAGTGCATAGTTGTGAAGAGGAATGAAAAGTTGAAATGTCGTCTTGCTTGTTTTTAAAAATAACAATCAGAAAGCTGTGGCAAGTATCTATATTTACTCAGACCCACTAAAGAAGAACGTAGTCCAACCAAGTGTAATCAGAAATCACCTACACTTTTCAGATTTACAACAAAACGCTGCTTTGTGTTGCTCCATTTCATACAATTGTTTGTTGTGATTTCACAACAGTTCAAGATGTTATGAGTGCTTTTGAAACCCATTGCTTAATTTACTAGTTTTTGTAAAACAGTTAAATATGCCTAATAGTTTGTGTTTTGCGCAAAAAAAATTTACCACCATTTTCTGTCTTTTTTTTTTTTTTTTTTTTTTTTTCATAAAAAGCCTCTTGAAATTCAGCAGCAGATAAAACGTCAGGAGAATATTAGTAATATATGAAACCATGTTGGATCTTTTATCTTTATTTTCAACAATCTTCTGGAAATTTTAGATATATCTAGTGTAGGGATGGACGACATGGACTTAAAGTTTGATCACGGTATTTTGTGGTAGTGTAATAATGATAAAAGTGACGGTATAAGCTAGTTATTACATCCTTTTTTCTAGGTAACCATATGGCTGAACAAAAATACAGCTCTTGGAAAACATTCCTATCTTCAGGACACTGATTACATAAAGAAGTGTAATTTATATAATTGAACTTCAAATCATAACTGCATTTAATCTTATGTTTCAAATTTATTGATGCTTTCACTGAACAAGTATTGGAGAAAACATTAAACCTAACAATCAGCACAATGTGGACAGTTTTTTGGGGGGGACTTTTAAACATCATTAAATGGACAATTATCGCTTATCGTTTATCACAATAAACGATAAACGATACAATGAATGCTCACCCCTAATCTAGTGTAACGTTTTTCAGGTAATGCCTTCAACGATCAGGACCGATGTGTGTGTGCCGGCTACGACAACGGCGACATTAAACTCTTCGACCTGCGGAACATGTCTCTACGATGGGAAACCAACATTAAAAACGGGGTGAGGTGAAAACACGCGTCCAAATCCCTTATGAGGAATTATGGTGGATAGATTTTTTTTTTTTTTTTTTAAGTTCTTAACTTAAAAAAGAAAAAGAAAAATTTAGGACGACGGGCCGAACTCTCCTATCAGGTGTGATGATGAATATAAATGACTGCGCTGCTTTGATTGCTCAGCTGCTTCCATTATTCACTCCCTCTCGAATCTAGATGCGCCGATGATTGCTCTCCTGGCGTGGAGCCCGCTACATTTTTCTTTTTCCTCTCCCACTCTGAGCAGGTATGCTGTGTGGAGTTTGACAGGAAGGACATCAACATGAACAAACTGGTGGCCACCTCGCTGGAAGGAAAATTCCACGTCTTCGACACGAGGACTCAGCACCCCACCAAGGGCTTCGCCTCCGTTTCCGAAAAGGTGGTTACAGAGGGCGGAGCGGGAGACATCTGGGAAGGAGGGAATATAAAAAAAAAAAAAAAAGAAAAAATTCAAAAGATTATTGTTCTTCTTCTTATTATCCCTTCAGTTGGAAAGGTGAACTAGGGCTGCGTGTCGATTTGAGCATTTTCACAGCTGGAAGCGTTTTTTTTGGGGTCGTGTTTGTCTAACTTCCTCTGCGGCTTTTTGTCGTGGGCCAAAGTAGACACAGGGCTGGAGAAGAGCGGTGGCCTTTTTGGTTGGGAAATGTGGGGGGGGGGGCGAGGGGGGGGCATAAACTCGGCGTACAGCACGTCTTAACAGAGCTGGAAGCGTTGGCAGCCTGAGCTGTGGGAATATTTCCCAAAGGTGTAGCAGAATGTCTGGAGGCATGAGGTTCCAACTTTTTGGACAACTTGGCCCTGTCACGATTGCAAATCCTGCTGGACGATAAAATCTCCCAGTAATTGTTACAAAAAACAGTAATATTATTGTTTTTAAGACTATTTTCAAGTAATATACTGTTAATAAAATAATAATGCAAGTTCACCCTCTCAAGACCAATACATTTTAATTTTGTAAAACATATTCCAGTATTCTAATGGAATATACCTTAATTATACAAAATAAAACACAGCCAACAAAAACAATGAATACAATGGAAATACATTTTAAAAAATACACGCAACTGAAACCATAAGCGAAATGGGTTACGATGTCTCCATCAACAAAATTGTCCTTCAAAAAATGTGAATAGCCAGAATGGAAATTATTGAGCTCATTTTAATTTTTCATGCGATTAATTAATGAATTGCTTACTGCGACAGGCGTAGGTAGAAGAAAACATCTGCAAACCAAAAACTAGAATCAGACATGAGAAAATTGGATCATTATATATATATATATATTTTTTTTTTTTAAAGTCCAAAGATATTTGAAATTCAACACATCTTATTTTAGTTTAAACTGTTTCATCCAATGTGATAAATCATCATCACCAACATGATTTCTGTGTTTGACCCAGAAATTTTCAACAAATTTTTTAAGCTTTTTCTTTCTTTTCTTTTTTTTTCTTTTTTTTTCTCTCTTAATAAAATAATCAATGTTTCTTATTTTCCTTTAGGCTCACAAAGCAACCATCTGGCAGGTGAGGCATTTGCCCCAGAACAGAGACATCTTTATGACTGCAGGGGGAGCAGGAAACCTACATCTGTGGAAGTAGTGAGTAATCGGACATGAATCACTTTGAGCTGCAGAACCTGTTTTTTTTTTTTTGTTTTGTTTGTTTTTAATGTTTTCACTTCTGCTGTTCTGAAAGTTTTTACACGTCTGAGCAAAAGTAGTCACACCCTGTTAACTTTCTCACATCAGAGCGACAAACTCCAATGTACTGATGCGCTACGTTAACACTGAATGTTCTAAAGTGGAATGAAAACGATGCATCATTTCACATTTTTTTCCCAAATTAGAATCTGAAAAGTGCGGCATACATAATTCTTCCACTTAGGGTAGGATTTTTGAAGATAATTTTTTTTTCTTTTTTCCCCACTAAAGCACTCCTTTCGTTTCCATAGTGATGATGCCATCAAGCCTCGAGCCACCATCTTGTTTGCCAAGTGTCTTTTACAGCTTTTGAACTTTGAATTCAGGTCAACTCTACAACAGACTTATCAGGGTCAGGCTACTGTTTTTTTTAATTATGAGAATAAAGTGGTAATGTTAGGAAAATAAAGTAAAACATTTCTGAGAACTCCCAACACAAAAAAATCTTAAAACGAGGAACGGTGAACATCTTCTAAAGTTCCACTTCGGTATCGGTTTTGCAAATAGGATACTCTTATCTTTTATTATCAGTAGCAGGAGTTTGAAATTATTGTTTATTTCGAGAGAAAAAAAATAAATAGACTGAGCTTCTCACATCAGATCATGATAACTGCAGAAGCTTTTCTCTCATTAAAAACTTTATTCCCATAGTTTTCAAATGTTCTTCTGGTAAAATTGTGTCTTTATCCTGTTAACGTTATGACTGTATTCTTGTGATTAAACAAAAATTCTTGTAGCCTTGGTGGCCCTGACACTCCGTCGTAAAGCTCGGAGAAGTAAAAATAAAAAAAAGTTTTATTTTTTTACTTGGTAGTAAACGCTTTTTTCCCCCAAATCCCATCTCCAGTGAGTACCCCGCACAGAGAAGCAAGAAGGACTCTGACGGAGCGGATGTGGGCGTCGCCGGGTCGGTCAACCTCCTGCAGAACGCCACTCTGTCCACTCAGCCAATCGCCAGCCTGGACTGGAGCCCCGACAAGCAGGGCCTCTGCGTGTGTTCGGGTTTCGACCAGACCGTCCGCGTGCTCATCGTCACCAAACTCAACGTGGCGTAACGGAAGCTGCCGGGAAGATCAAGAAGGAGCGTTTCCATCCATTCGCCGGTTTTGGGAATCGGATACGTTTAGATGCGCAGACAAATATCTGAATTCAAATACAGGGTGAAGAAATTACTTATACACCTGCATGTCAAGGTGCAGATTTATTCTCGCTAAAATTCCCGTCTTTCATGTACATTTTGTTAGGTCTGTGTTCTAACATGACTTTTTTTTTTTTAACAATGAAAACTGTTTCTAGATTAAAAGTGTTCTTTAAAAAAAAAAAAAAAGAGAGATTTACCTATATCCTCTGTGCTACGTGACAAAAATATGACATCTCAGTTAAATAAAAACATCTTCATCAACACAAAGAACAAGACAGCCTGAGAGGGAAAGGGAAACGCAGCTCAGATCCAGCATTTGAATCTGAAGAAGTCCTGCAGATCCGGGTCGTCCTCCTGTCTGTTGTTGATTTTCGCGTAGATGCTCTTCAGCAGCGACGTCTTTGACTTCTCGTCCAGAATGTCGATGTACTTTTCTATGACGCCTGTGAACAGAGCCGCAGATGTCACTTCAGAAGTCGACGTTTGCACACAGATGCGTTCCGTTTGACATTTGAGTTTAAAATGCCTCCGTATTTTACTCAGATTTAATGAGGAAACCAACACAAGCATTGCTGTCTAAGAAGATACACTGAGGTCAAAATGTAAAAAAAAAATGCTACAGGATTATGAATATTTCTGCTAGTCTCTGTACATCATCTACAATTTCTTCAGCTTTCTTCCAGGCCTGACTAACAGACCTAGCGGTCTGGACCTACTTAGCCCCATGACTTTGCCGTATGCGACCAGGCTGGGGCCCAGCTGTGGGTGGTCGAACAGCTGCTGTGACATCAGCAGGCGGACGATCTCCCCGGTGATGAAGGCGTCGTCGAAGCTCTGCTCGGCCACGTCCTTCAGAGGGAACCCGCAGTACACGTCCAGCGCAGCCTCCGGGTCCGAGGGCTCCACCAGCTTCACGAGCTCGATGTACGCGTCGTGGATCTGTCGTCCAAAATATCAGCTTAGACTTGTGGGTTAGAAATAACATTGTGATAGGGTTAGGGTCTAATTTTAAAACTGGGCTTATAATCTCCCTTTTTGACAAACCCTATAGACTGGTTTATGTTGTCCTGAATTGTCTTTAATTCTGCCTTAGGTGTTTGGGTTTTTTTTGTTTACTGCCTTCTTCTCATGTGTCCTTGCTTCATTTCCTTTCCTTTATCATTATATTCCCACTTGACTCCTTTCTTCCTTCTTTCCTTCCATAAAGTTTTTGATTTTATAGTTTCTACAGTTAAATCTTTCCCACTGCTGCCTGGTTTTTAATATTCTTTCTTTACAAAATGAATTTAAACGACCCAGATCTCTGTGAGGTTGAGTCGGGGGGTGGGAGGGGGGAGTCTGACATTTCTACATCCAACGTGTGTGTGTAGGAACCCTGACACCGGAATGACACCATAGGGCGGGGATGTAATCTTATCTTGAAACCAGTACAAGCTGCACTGCGAAAGCTTAGAGGGAATGCCCAAAACAAACACTTCAGATAACAACTGACCCCCGGCGCCATGGCGATGACCTCTTTGTAGAAGTGCTTCGCCTGATCCTGGGTGTCTGCAGAGCGTGAGAAGGCCCGAGCCAGACCGAGCCGCGATACATGAGACCTGGGGTTCAATGGGCCCGACGCGCTGGCTGTGTTTTCTACTGGAGGGACTACACACATAATGACACTGAGTTACATATTAGGTTTCACTGGGAGAAACACATAAAAGTCAAGTATTTTATTTATTTATCTATCTATTTATTTATATATCTAATGAGTTCCTGCATATAAAACAGTGAAATTGTGTTTTAAAAATATTCAGCTATACATATATATATATATATATATATATATTTTTTTTTTTTTTTTTTTTTTTTTTAAAGGAAATCAAAAAAACGGGTTTAATCCCTTTTTTAAAATCTCACTTTAACTTCCCCGCCT